>NW_018020626.1:441112-626601 GCF_002006095.1 Pseudomyrmex gracilis | reverse complement strand
TCTCTCTCTCTCTCTCTCTCTCTCTCTCTCTCTCTCTCTCTTTCTCTCTCAGTTGGCTGCGGCTTGCTTCTGCTGGGCTCTCGAGACAACGAGCTGCGCTAACGATAGCTCGTAATGGCGCAGGGTTGGCTGAGCAGGTGGGTTTATTGCTCTACCAATGCTCTACTCGTGAAAAATAATAATCTCAGAGATTTCGCGTTTGTACACGCTATATCAGAATAACATAATGAGACTAAATGGCATTTGTGTAAAATTTCATATTGAAAGTTAAAAAAATCGTTTACATATAGAAATTACGCAAATTAAGTCAGTAATGTATTAAGTGTTTAAAAAAGAAAACCAAGCTACATCTCGTTTTAACGTGACGGAACGAAAGTAACGAGGGACGAAGCGGCATGAGAAAGAAATTAGCGAAAATTTAAAGAAACGATGGAAAAGAAGAAAAGGAAACTCCGCCGGAAAGGAAGTACAAGAGAATGGCGCGTATAATCCTCTTTTTTACGCGGAAAGATGGCGGATGTACAGGTGAATCTGCTGTAACAGTTTTAAAAACGAGACGGTCTTACGCCGTAATGGGGTCGTATCATGTGCAGGATTTGCAAAATGTGGAATATTGTTGCGAGTCGCGTCTAAAAAATGTGTGTGTCCCTATCCCGAGAAATTCTCAAATTCTACGATCAAGAGAGAAAATATTATTTCTACATTTTATTATTCGTGCATGTACCTATTAAAAAAAAAAAAAAAAAAAACATATCACGTTAGACTCAAAGTTTCGAGTTACCTTACCTACCACACACACGAAATTACATTAATTATAATGAACAGCATATCTATTCATCTTTCTATATTCGATAATAATAATGCGATGTAGAATTATCGTTTCTTAATTTAGCGCACGATACAAGGCCATCTGGTCCGCCGGGAATCAAAATACGGGAGAAGAGGTCGGCTCGGTTGTTGCGAAATTTGTGGCTTAGCTTTGATTTACGGCTCTCCCGGCGAGAGACGCTTGTGTTCTCTCATTAAGGATACGAGATCGTCGCGGCGTTGCGGTCGAATCGTGAGCGCATAGTTTTTTTTGTTTTTGTTTTTGTTTTTTTTATTGCCGAGAAGACGCGCGAGATGTCATCGACTTGTTTGAAGACCACGCCGCAATCACTCGATCAAATTCGATCTGGCCGGAACAAGAGGGAAAAGTGCATTTGTCGGGGATTAATGTTTGGGGATTACAAGCGCGTGGATCTAAACTCGATCTTGGCCAGACCGCATGACGCATGGCGGAAGAACTCTTGCGACGAAGTTTCGATACGCAGAAACGAACGAGCGAGTTCGAAACACGTTCGAACACGCTGGCTTCGACCGTGGGGGCGTCTCTTTCTCAGTCGCATCAGACCACCATGATCGCGACAGGTGCGACCAGCCACCGCGCTCTCGATGCAGAGGCCAACACCATTACACCGTCGTTTGGCCCTCCCTCCCCTCTCTGACTCTCTCTCTCTCTCTTTCTTTCTCTCTGTCTCTTTTTGTCTGTCTTTCTCTCTCTCTCTCTGTCTTCCATTCTCATTCTCTTGCTCTGCCATTCGCACGTCCTCCTTTCACGCTCCGTCCTCTTTCAACCTAAACCCGGTCCCCCGATGTCTCCATTGCGAAACTTTGTGCTCCGCCGCGCCGCTGAATTACTCGCCACCGCGAATGTTACCGGGGAGTAATTAATCCGGGAGCATGGGAGAGAGGAAGATGAGTTCAATGACCCAGAAAGCGTACCACGAATTAAATAAAATAGGTAAATCGAGTCGTTTATTTCGGGAAACGATTTCGAATCATTTAAAAATCGAATGTATCTGCATACAAAGTAGTACTATATCTTTTCAGATATAAGTTTATTTATTTTATCGTAAATTTATGTCTTAATTTACATTTATTACTATATATCACATCTAGTTCCATAAACGTAACGGATGTGACAGTAATAGCGCGCGAGAGATGCAGTAAAAAGTCTGGAAGAAAAACAAGGATATTTTTTGGTATCAGAAGATCGGTGGCTAGTTCTAAACACGCATTTCAGAGACGGTCCAGGTCGATGAGTGCGACGCGCTGTTCACGGCTGCCCTGCGGGGTGATGCTTTTCGTCTCGCCATCAAGCATGGGTGGGCCGCGACGACGGCGACGGTGGCGGCGGCCCGGCTAAAGTACGTAACGAAGGCGTAGGTAGAGAGACCTCTTAATATCTTCGCCGACAAACGGGGGACGGGTGGGTGGGAGGGAGAAGGGAAGAAGAGTAGGCGCACGCAATGTCCGAGCCCGGAATCTCTCGAATTTCTCGCCTCGGGGGCCTTGATACATTGGTGGATGCCAGGAGCGCGTCCCGCAACAAGCGAGATGAGGAGAAGGAGCGAAGAAAAAGTAGACGGCAAGGAAGAAAGTGAAGTGAGCTTGTGGGAAACGCCAGGAGATATATGGACGGCGCGGTTTCTCGATTTCGAACATTACGTATATTTCATTCTGTCGAACGGAAGTCCAATCGAAATCAAGAAGAGGACGAAATGAAATTGAGGCTTCTGTGAAACTTAATTCCCGAAAATCCGCGTCTTGTAACTCGGGTGAGACGAAGAGGGACGAATCAGATCGCAATGAGGAGAAAAGGAGAACGCGGACGAAGGCGGGTGAGGGAACGAGGGAACAAGCGCAGCGAGCGAAGTGGAGCGGCTATATATGAGGAACACACACGGGAAGGACAGAGAAGGGGGACAACCCGGTAGCTCGGTGCGCGCGCGGCTTCGTGCGAGAACCGACTGATGATGCAGCCGGCAGCTGAACTGCATCGCGTGTTGCTCGGAACGAGTAACGCGCCATATGCCGCATTGTTGCGGGGCCCACAGTTTCCTCTCTCTCCCCCGGGTCCCTTGTCCCTCCTGTCTCTCTCGGCAGCCACCCGTCGCGCGCCCTTCGAAGCACGCGAAATAAATGTACGGCTGGTCGCGCGGCGATTTAGCGGGATCGAGCGCCACCAATCATCGCCGGATGGACGCCGCCGTCGCCGCTGCAGCCGCGTTAGGAGGCAAGAAGAGAACAAGAGAGGAGCAGCGGGAGCGCTCGGTCACAACGGGTGGGAACGAGAGCGAGGATCTCATTGCGAGAATGTGCCACATTGTTATCGGACCTCTTCGTCATCCCGTTTTCTCTCGGGTTCCCCGCCTTTAGGCTGCCGCCGCCACCTTGTATCTTCGTCCCGTTCTTCCTTCCTGTTCTCTCACTTTTGCTCTTCGACCTGCTTGACATTTCGCGCGATTGCATCCCAGGTCTGTTTAACATAAATCATTTATGTGGCTGATATTTTTCCCTATACGCGATAAGAGAAAAATATATTAAATAATTTAAATTCGTTCTTATACGTATAAAATTTTTAACGCCACTGATATTATTGAAAACCAAAACTTTTGATGTAATTTTTTAAAATAGAGATAGAATAGACATTTAAAAAAATGACTTTTTCACTTTTTTAATCATTCGTTGGTATTTATCGTTTTCGCACACTTTTGCGCGGTTTTTTCACGAATCACTGTGCAGAGTCCATCTCGATGCAGTACTGCGAAGTGATGAGGCACACGTGCGTGCTTCGCCATTTCGCATATTGCATACTCAAGCAGCGATGGCAGGCGGCGCGTGCACGCGTCAAGGGGCAACACTAAGGCCAATTATCACCCTAAGCCTAAATGCACCGTCCGGTGTTTCTCCGGGGCGTCGACGGCTGCAGTCGCGCGCCTGCACGCGCCCCGTGGGCGCGATATAAACATAACGAAGGACGCATTGCATGCGCGTTGATGTGCAACGTCGGGAAGAAGACCTCGAAATTATTTTCGCTTTAACGCCTGCGCTCGCAATACGTGAGAAATTAAAAAAAAAAAAAACAGCGTCTGAAATTCCAGTAAACACGGACGCGCGATAATTACGATCGTTTTCGACGATTTACGAGAGATAGAGATAGAGAGAGAGAGAGAGACGAAATGCGAGAGAGCTACAGCACAATGTTTAATAATGAGCAAGAATGTTTGACGCATTAAATATTAATTTGTTTTATAATGACGTTTATACATATATGAAATATAATTTAATATATTGACTTATAAATACGTAACCAAGAATTTATGCGCGCTATTATATTACATACATTTACAAAATTTAATTAATATTAAATACTGACACATACAGAAATTTTGATGAATTTTTAATACAATCTTTTATTTCTCAAAATTTGAGAAAGAAAAGATTCCGGAATATTCAATATTCTTGTAACTTTGTGGAATATCGCGTGAAAATACAGTATAAAAATATATTTTATATGTAAGTTTTTCATAGAAACATAAAAAAAGCATTACTTTAAGCTGTTTCTTCTAGAAACAATATCACACATCGTAATGCATTTGCCTTGTGCAAAGCATTAAATAGATGAGAGCACCGCTTGGGCTTGAAGAGCGAGTTATTCATAACGAATAGCGTTGTCAATATTGGGCAAAACCGTGGAAGCAGAATCATTAATGAGTCGCGGTAGACGGAATTTTAATTGCACGCCACTCGAGAAGAAGGGAGAACGCGTCGCGCTGGCACTCCAGACTTTTAATCTCGCGAAATTACGACAAAATATGAATCGATAAAATATGTTCCTGCCGGTAATAATTTCAATTATATCTTTGTTTTATGGAGAATTGTTTATTACAAACACACATTACGTCGTTAGAGTTTACACTTAAATACGTCAGACCGTAACCTGTTACTCTCAAGTTCAAAGACCGCTTTAAAGCGGAGTATCTCAAGTACAGTGTGTTCGCGCGCATTCGGCAGGAGCGAAATCGGCAGGGAACGCCTGGAAACAACTGGTTAGAACAGGAGAAATAGCAGGGGCGGGTCGTATGAAGCGGAGCGAACGTATGGCGGCGCGTATGCTCTCGACACATGTGTGTATGGGTAATGATCTATCATTCCCTTACGCAGGTGTCAGCAATTATCATCCTCGGCTAAGCGCCGCGGCGTCATTCCTGGGGGAGCCACGGCGTCAGGGAGCATCGCGGCAGTCACGCACGTGCCACGTGGAGAGGAGGAAGGTCATAATCGAGCCACGGCCGCACTGCGACCGCTTAATCCCCTTGCACACCGCGGCCCTTTCCCCCCTACCCCCTTTTGCTCTCTCTCTCTCTCTCTCTCTCTCTCACTCACTCTCTCTCCTCGATCCTGCTAGGCCGGGAATGCAGATCTGTTCGCCAGACGATCCCGGGAATCGCCTCGTTAGAGGGACCGATTATTTCTCCTCTTCGTGAATAGCTTAGTTGCATACACGATCTCTCTCTCTCTCTCTCTCCCTCTCTTTCTCTGTCTTCCTTTTCGCTGCTGCATCACGGCACGCGTTCCATAACCCTAACCCAACCTGCTGCAGCAGCATGAGACTGGTCGACTGCGCTCCGGAGGTGTCGTCGACGACAAACGATCGAGATTAGTCTGCACGCTAATCTCGGAGGAAGAAGCAAAATACATAGAAAGAAAATTGTGATGTCTCGCACTTTTACTTCTCGCGATTCATTTTTATATCCTACCAGAAAAAGCGTGTGTAAATAATCACAATCGATTCTCTTGATATTGATTGTTGTCACTTTTATCTCGGCGCTGATTGGACGTTTCTAGGATGTGTTTCTCGATTCATGTTGTACATATCAAGACGCATGGTAATGCCTCGCGTCAAGTTCACGCGCAACAAAGTCGCGCTTGAACGGCGCGAGGCACTCGTGCCTCTTATACGCGAAATTTATGCGATTGAGAAGTGAGATTTTCATGGAGCAATATCTCAAGAACAACTAAACTGATGATGACACTTTTGTTTTAGTCTAAATCGCTTCTGAACAAACCATAAAAATATTCTTGCATTTTTTAAAGTCACGTGACAGAGAAAAAAGAAAAAACACTACGTGACTACAGTCACGTGACTAAATACTTATATACTAATATTATATACAATATTATATACTATATATTATACTAATATATAATATTTATTATATATATTATATATATTATATATATTTATACTATTATTATTATTATATTATTTATATCTTATATTATATTATATGTATTATGTATACTACGATACGTGACCTCGGTCGCGGCGGGGTCACTGACCTCAGTCGCGTGAGAGCGGCGGGGTCACTGACCTCGGTCGCGTGAGCGCGGCGGGGTCACTGACCTCGGCCACGTGATTACGCTATATATATGTATGTATATATATAATATATATAATATATATATGCCGGTATAATATATAATATTCTGTTTTGTACTCTTCTCTGTCACGTGACTTTAGTCTGACACAAACGCGCGTCTGTGTTGTGCTAGTAATATTAAAAAAAAATAATTCTGCGAAAACACACGATCTCACAGCTATATGACGTGCATAATTGTTTATTTACACAATTGTGTCTTTATATTTATTAAGATTTCGGCAACATTTTCGTAATTTATCAAAGTTGCGCGAAAGCACTTTTGATATTTCGTGAGTAGTCTACGTTTGTCACGTTTCGATCGGAATGTTGGAAGAAATTATTTTCGCGACGACGACATCGTTGAAGACGGTTGAAGAAAAAGAACGGAAAAAGAATCTTCGCGGCGTGTTTGCGTTGAGAAATTCGTCTCGACGGCGGCGGGCGTGCACTTTGCGTACGCGAACATACGGCCGGGAATGCAGGATCGCAGGAATGCAGATCAGCCCGTTCGGTTTATCCGGTCGCGTCGGCAGGTGCTCCTCTTCTCCTTTTTGCGACTTGCATAATCGGTAGCACGAGTTCCAGCGCTACGCTGCGGATTATCTCGCTCACTCTCTCCCTTTTTTCTCTCTCTCTGTCTCTTAATAAGAAATAAAAATTACGTGACTCGTCCGAGCGACGATTATTAGTCCTGATCCCTCTCTCTTCTCCGCCGAGTTACCGGCACAATCTCCGCGAAACGACTCTTGTCGGTGGATAAGGTGACAGTGAGGGTAAAGGAAAAAGGAAGAGGAGGAGAAAGGCGGAAGAACCTTTTAATCGGGCCACGTTGGAACGACGATTATTAACTTAACGCGTCGGGACGGCCAGCGTGGAATCCCATGGATAATCTCTGCGAAGATGAAAAAGAGAAAGAGAGATAACAGAGGAGGATTCACTGGCCAGTACAGTCGCGAGATATCGTCTGATAAACGTTACTCGCGCGTGTCGTATCACTGCTCGGACGCATGGCCGATACACTTGAAACTGATAAAAAGCGAGCTTCAATATGTTCGAGGGGACTGTCCTGTTCTTTACCGCACTACAAAGAAAAACGAAAACACTTGCTCGAACTTTTATTTATTTACTACATCTCGAGTGCTAACATAGTATTGTCTGTTTGCGAATCTTTTTTGTACTGACTTTTAGATAAATGTGACATTATCGATATATTTTTCACGATAGCGTTTGTGTGTGTGGTTCGGTAATAATCGCTAAAACGCGTTATAAAGTAAACGAAATAATCTGTTATAAAATCGATATTGATGCAATTGCGACAATAGTTCGCGAATACGTAAAAAATTATACAAACAACTAATTATTTATTATTGATGAAATTGTTTCTCAGTGCCAAAAGTGTCACATGCATCTTCCTTTTTTTAAAAAAATAAATAAAAACACATCTACTTTATGTAATGAGACAGAGATAGATGTGGATTCATTTATCATCCATTGCCAAAGAATCGTTCATTGCTGCACCTGTCTGAAGATAAATGTCTCGTTGTGAAGTCAATGAAACCAACTGTTTCCCGTAATCTAATGAACGTTTTATCAAGTTGTCGTTTTAGTTTTCGGCGAATTCTCGCGCAAGTCGATATAAATCAAATCTCGCGCGATTCGTGCCGCCGTTCATTTTCTTCCCCACGGTATCTCGTTAAGCGAAACGAGCAGCTACATCTGCCATCGTCTCGTTCCCGTTCTCGGCTTTGTTTAGCGAGGCCCACCCGGAGATTCGACGGCGGTCTCTTGGGTGGATTATCCGGTGCCGCGTTACCGAGCGCTCCCTCCGCCTCCTTTGAACCGCCCTTTTCCCCCTTCACCCCTGACAAACTACCGAAGGAGCCGACGGATTGACGGAGACACAATCATCTGAGCACCCGCGCGCGTAATTTCGCCCGGAACTCGTCGAGCGTACTTCACGGCGACGACGACGACGACGACGGCGGGCAAATTTCAAATGGGTAATCGGTTTTGCGTGGACTTCATTTGTTCCGCAATCGTCATCTCGGAGGTGTCAAATTAATTTAACGCGGATTACCGCTCCGAATTCGACGGCGCTGTATATCTATGTACAATACGTATCGGCGCAGCAAACGGTAGACGGTATTTGCGATCCATCGGCGCGTTGCGCATTTTGACGAAATGTAAACCTCGACCATTGGATTACACTCTTCGCCGAGTTCACAAGGAATTTCGACACATGTTTCTCCGATCAGGTTGCAAACAAATACGCGAATTGCATATGCGCGAATTGTGTACAATTAAATGAGTGAAAAACAAATGAGAGATTATAGGATTATATATTATGCATATTTGGCTTTTAATAATTGATTTCCTCATTAATTTTCCGATATCGCGATTTTTTATTCCTGTACCACTACATTCTCTTAGCGTTGTTAGAAATAGAAACATCTTCTTTTGAAAACAATGTGTCGTAAACGAAACTGACACAATCATTCGCGGTGATTCGGCTGATTTTGCCAGATCGTTGAAGAGTAAGCGGTGAGAACGTCGGCGGAATTTACAAGCGAGAAGATTCGGCGGCTGTGTCCGGTCGCGCGAAGGGAGCACTCGCGTGAAATCGCAAATGCAACGTAATCGTTCGCCACCCACCACGTGACAAATCACAACGGCGGCGACGCGAAAAAACGCGAGTAAGTCCTTTTCGCCGTCGGCCGTGTCAGTGCCACTGAAACTCGGCTGAAAATCTACAGGGTGTTCCAAATCACGCGATTTAATAAAACGATCTCAAGGAGGGTCTTTTTAACTCAATTTATTGACCTGATTTTGCAATAGTTGAAAATAGTTTTTATTCTGAAACATTTCAATGGTCACGATTTGCGTAGATGTTATTTTACGCTGATAAGTTTTATCATAGTGTTCTATTATAGTAGCGTGAAAGGAGAGAGAAGCAGAGTGTGTATGTGTAGCAAATATTTTAAAAATTCTAGTTTCTCAATTGAAACGATATTAGTGTTAAAAAAAAACTTAATTTGAAGTTTCTCTCTCTGTAGATGTAAAAAAAGTGAGAGCAATTCTTTGTGAAGACGATTTTAAAAAGCGTACACGGTGCTTTTTTATTCGAGAATGAAATTCTAATCTCTTTGAAAGATTTTATTTTAAGAACTTGCTAATAAAATAAATTGACATAAAGAGATATTATTACTGTAGAAAAAGTCTGTGTAATAGGTACTTTTACGTTAGAATTCGTAAACATTAATACGTACAAATATTACAAATTCAAATATTTGAGCAAAATATTACTTAATATATTGACCTTATATTGACCTTTTACATATATAGTATTCAATCGTGATAAACAGGTGAAGAGGAAACGTGCCATTAACGTTAACGACCGACAATGGCTCATCGGTGATTTGGCTCGTCTCTCTTTTAGCGCGAGCCAGCCGCACACGTCACGGAGAATCGATCGATCGCGATAGTTTCCCGATAGGGCGTATCGAGACCGATCGCTCGATGCCGCTAATTCGCGACAGGATAATAAACGTCGGTCGTACGGGAGCGCGAAGGCCTGGACCGATCGCACAGAGCGCATTTATTTATTGCTCATACGAACGACTAATGACAAGAGTGACAGGAAATCCATTAACCAGAAACCACTACTCCCTTCAGAAGAGTGGGTCTTGCTGATAAGGTGCGCGAGCATTTGTGGTTGCGCGAAATTTTATTTTCTCTGACACTTTGAACGTCTTTTTAATTACCTCCCGCGTATGTTACAAGTCAGAACGTACAATTTGCGACAACTATAATTGTTTTTTTCGCATTTAAGTTTTTTTTGTAACTCACACTTTCGCACACGATCGTCGCGATTCCGCTTATCGCCCTCAATCCGTGAGGGTTTTTCCACGCACATCATACAGCACTCGGCACTCGATCGTAATAAATTTCATTAAGCGCTACACGCACGCGTTTTTTTTTTTATCAGTACACATAAAGTAGCGGTTTTTTTATCCCCTCGTGTCTGTTACAAGATAAAACAGCGGCACCCCGCTTTAATTCCATCAGAAAGAAACCATCGTGGGGGACGTCGCACTCTCTCTGTCTCGTGTCGTCTAATAACTCTTTTCTTGGTAAATCCTCCGTTTAGTCACTGACCTTTCTTCACGCCGTCGTGAAAACGTGCGCGATAAGACGCGCGCGGCTTGGTTATCGCGGAGCTGCAATATCGATTATCTGCTTGGGAGGAGATTGAGACCCGTTGAGATTTATGGCGACAGAGACAGAACTGAAGAACAGTTTCATCACCAAAATGCGAGATTTAAAGTGATATCAAAACGGCGATACAAATGCGATATACATATTTGATTTTCTCTTGATCGAGGAAGCGTTCGAGCTGTTTTTTGTGCCGATTTTGATGTGTTTTTAATATCTACGATGCGCGGAACAGATCTCTCGTTATCTCTCTTTTTCGCTTGTTGAGCGAACCACTTGACAACGTATCTAAAACTTATCGGAACCGGAAAGAAAACCGGGGAGAAACCGGTTTGCGCGCTTCTTCTTCGGTACTGTAATAGAGCGACGCCGGGAAATGACATTTCGTTATCTCTCTCTCGATAAAGCGCGAAAGTGCTAAAAAATCTCTCGCGCTCTCGACCGTGCGCTAAGCGGATTGAAGAACCGCGATTACTAACGACAAAAGCGGATACTTCCACTCAGACGTCTCATTCTCTCCCGACGGGGACGCGCAACGGTCATTATCGTATCGAGAAAGAGATCTTTATTATCTTCGGTTTATCGTAATAATAAATCCCCGGAGATCGATTCGCCCCGTCGGTATCCGGCGTGTCGGCGTCATTATTATCGTCTATTCGCGGCACGTGTTCTCACCGCGAGAGAGGAAGTGATAACGGATCGATATCAGAAACGGGAGTGATGAAATTACTTACGGAATCGGATCTCGGGCGTCAGCTTGATGGCACGCGTGAATCACACGTACACACACACGCGCGCGCGATTCGCTGATCGAAGGCCACCAGATAGAGAAGAAGGTTGTCACCGGTGGTCGTCCGTTATCGATCGTCACTTACGCGAAGACGCGTCTCGTGTGATATTTTCGGTGTGCAAGTTGCAGCGAGCGACGTGTGCGGGCCGCCACCGACAGGCGCTTAGATAGGACACCGATTCGATCTGCGGCGGGTTTATCTCGCGATGGAGAAAACCCCATGACGTATCGCGCCAGCATCGAACGAGACAAGACGCACTCGAGGCGCGTCGCGTTGTATGTATGTACCTTCGCCGCGTGCAATAGCGCACCGTCATTTTCTGCGTTCCCTTCGTCGATGAAAAGCCGCCGACCAGCCTGTCGCTTGCAGCGTGTCACGTAAAACCCGCTTCGCTGCCGGAAGCGATCGCCGATACGATTTGCGCGCGATAAAGCTCCGAGGTCTCTAACTTGGGCGTTGCCACCGGAAATTTGTAGGTAAAAATCGGCAAGCGACGATATTCTGCGTAAAGACACGACGATGAATTCACTCTCGTGTGTGACACGAGAATGAATAAATAAATCGCGTCTTGTTTTATTTATTTCGTTCAGAAATAAATAATAGTCCAACAGTAATTGCAACAAAACTATCAAATTCATTATTAAAGCCGTAAAAATTTATTTACATAAATAAAACATTTATTGTATAGTATATTTATGTTGTTATTCGAACAATTTTGGCAATTCTCTGATGTTTTGAATTTGCTCTCGAGATTGATATTAAATAGTTGCCATTTATAATTGTGTGTATATGTGAGTGTATGCTCTTGTGAAGCATGCAATATAGATGTAACGGAGCGTGTAATATTAACCACGAAAGTACATATCAAATCAAATCAAATAATTAATATTATTTATCCGCGTTAAAGGTCAGAGTTTCTGCAGGCATAAATTTTGCAGTTTATCATGCAATCATGCAATATCATGTATGTTGCACATCCGGTATTGCAGTAATACGACTCTGTGTTTACGCTGTTCTATTATGTGTGTTTTCCGCTCACAAATAGAATTTAGTTACGAAATATAACAATGAATTATATTACGTGTTATTATCGTTATTCTATATTGTGTATTAAAATCAAAATGTGTTACCGCGTTGTGAGACTTGCGCACGTACTGGACATCTCTCTCTCTCTTTCTCTCTCTCTCTCTCCTTTTCATCCTTCTCTTTGCTTTATTAAAAATATTTAGCCTGTTACATCCAATATAATAACATAAAACATCTAAACATTCGAAATGTCTATTGAAGCACGTAAAGTGAGATTCCACGTCGATGAAATCCTACTTTATAGATGTCTACGCCTGATTTTCTTCACGCTTTCGTACAGATTTGTACATAAAAAACGCATAAAGAAAATAGTTGGAGGAAATTTTTTGCTGCTATAAAATTGAAAAACGAGGGAGCCTCTTTTGACTCTGCGTGGAGCGCGTTTAGATGATTCGAAAAAAGCGAAAGACCTCCCGAGACGCCATTGATGATAGACACGTTCGGGAGAACTTCGGCTCTTCCAAGGGCCAAGTACGTGATTTCTACTGCACGTGAGTATCGCAAAGATTGACGATGACGTAGGACAGGAGAAGAGCGGAAAGGAAAAGAAAGGCAGGGCGCATATTTTGACAGCCACGGGCAGACGTATACCGGGATTCTTCGTCGTTCGAAGGGTCGATGACTTTGAATTTGAAGGAGAGATATTCTTACCACACGCAAGCAGTTGACTATAGTAATAATTTTCTAAGTAAAATTGAAAATTTAAATTTTACGGGCTTATCGAGAGAGTTCTGGTAATTTATTGCAAGTCTGCTTAATTTTGTAAGAGCTCTTAAGATTTTGTGCATACGTGAATATTAAATAAAGACACTCTCATTTGTATTTATATCTTCTAGAGCTCCCGATAGTTGATTATTAATTATTTCACGACGCTTTAAAATCAGTAGATTATAGGAATATGAAAATAGACGGTCGCGCACTCGGAGCGTGTCCGAAGATATTAATTTAATTCGCACGAGCGTTTCGGACGCGTTTCTCCGACGGCACGTACCAAGATACAATTACCCTCTATTACCTCGCGTGTGCCATACTTATCCCCCCGCCGTCTCGTCTCCTATCCCTTTCCGACAACGAGAGAGGAAGAAGGAACAAAAGTCCGCGTTCTCTCTCTCAAAAGCCATGTCGAATTACCGAACACCGTTTACGGTTAATAGTCCACGTGCAGCAGGATCGGGCACGGAGAGAAAGAGGGAGAAAGAGAGACATATGTATACATACATACATACATATATATATATATATATGTATTGAGATGAAAATCTTGTTAGGAACTCGAGACGAAGGGGGCCAAACGTCCGGAGGATATCCAGGGGATAACGACTCGGTCGGCGGCACGTGTGGGTGGAGAACGGGAAGAACGATAGGGAGAGAGAGCAAGCGCAAGCAAGCCGAGAATGCGAGAAGAAGGAGAGAACGTCACGGAAGAGAGAGGGAGACTAGGCGGCTACATAAAGATACAGGAGCTGGCGCGTGCCAGGTGCTTCGTTGCACACAATGCATCTCTGTTAGGTCGCGGATAAGAGAGAGGCAGAACGCACTGGGGCGGAGGATGGGAGGGAGAGAGGGGAGGATTCGTCCGGAAGTCAAAACGCGGCCTGGCGGGTGCACAGGCGGCTCTTATTAAAGAGGAAGAAAGGAGCGCGTACGCAGAATGCGCGATCCTCCGTTCGTGCCCGACTGGCAAATGGTCGTGCACTTTAATGCGATGCGACGCAACGGCCGGTGGTGGTTTGCGTCGCGTTGTGCACGCGCGGCGCATCTTCCATTCCCCCTGTATACGTGTCACGTCGTCGGTGTCGATCGCACGTGTCCGTGCGCACGGCGCGTGAGCGAGCTGTTTTAATTGATGAAATTCTTCGGATGGCTGTGGGTGAGACCTCTCCTGAACGTGTGCGCGCGCACGCGCGCGCGGTGATCTCCCACACTACGAGACGTCTTAAAAACGACAGACTTTATTGAAATCGATAAATCACAAAATTCGTATCATAAAAGCGAATGAGATCTCGCGATTGTACTTTTCGAAATTTAGTTGGCACATCTACTTGAAAGTTTTTCATGAGCTGCGAATTAAGCTGTCTCGAAACTTTTGTGTTCGAGAGATAAAAAAAGTAGCGAGAGATTGTATTTCTCTCTCTCTCTACTAATAAAGGATATATGTATAGGTATTTTTACGCAATAAAAACATTTCATAAACGAAACGAAACGATTGGCCGCAGCTGCACTCCACTATTAAGTTTCTCAATTAGCAGCGGTTGTGACGAGAGATGAGATAGTAAGCAGGATGCAAATAGAAGGAGCAAATTAAACCGCTAGAGTTTAAAGTAATCCCACAAAACATTATTTAGCTCTCAGCTGCTATGGTTAAAGGATTAAATCTAGCAACGGAGTTTAGGTGTTTCGTAGTATATTGCGCAAGATTGTTGGAACTTGTGTTTTCGCGTCTTATCATTTTCCCAAACTTTCCCGTGACACCATGCACATTTCTTCTTTCGTTAATATTTGAAGAGGAGAGAAAGCGAGTGACAAAGAAGTGACGTTTCAGAAAACATTATATCGCAGTGATAAAGATAACGAGCAAACAATACGGACAAGCATATCTATTTGCAGTTGACAACAAGTTTTTAATAGAATTACCATTTACCTATTAAATAACGCGGGATATACGCGTATAATTCGTATCCTGATAATTATTTATATATATGTTACGCGAACTAATTACGTCAGCTTTAATCCCGTCCGTCAATATTCGAAACACTCTCCGACACTTATACGAATAAATTATCCGATAAATAATAACGTTACATCATTCGATTTATGTTCCGATAATTTATTGTACGCGCGCATTTCATAAACGATTCTTATTAAGATAAATTAATTAAAAATCTTCTCACACGCACACACACACACACACAGAGAGAGAGAGAGAGAGAGAGAGAGAGAGAGAGAGAGAGAGAGAGAGAGAGAGAGAGAAAGAGAGAGAGATTCTGATCTCTCGGAATTAATTGCATGAAAAAAAATTTGATTCTTCAGAAAAATACGAACATTAAATTTATGTTCAATTAAGGCGCTTGTACTCTCTTTGCTCCCTTAAGCTTTCTTTATTATCTTATTATTTTTTTATCAAATTGAAGTTGCCATGATTGTCTTATTACAAAAGATTAAATTGAAATTGGTTCAGGTCATATCTACTATATGTACACGTTGATAAATTCTTCACTTTAATCAATTCTTTAATCGAATATTTCCATGGATGCCGGTTAAAATATAGCAGATCGTATACACAGCAACGTAAAGAGATATTTTACTTCGTTCAATTACGCGGCTGGCGAAGTTAGCCAGAGGCGTCGAAGTGACTGCAAGTTTACGGTGGTAGTAACCTATCCAGTGAGGCTCAACGTCTCTCGAAAACGGCGGCGGCGCCTGGTCGAAGAAGCCGGCGCGGATATAGCGGATCAGCGACAAAATTGAGACGTTTAGGCAGCCCATTAAAGGGATGCCTCCGTCCAGCGTCGACCCATAAATCACCGTCCTGTTTTTCGATCGTCGGAGAACCGAGTGGGAAAACGAGGCGCGCTACCCCCCGAAAGGTGTGCGTGCGCACCGCATGGGAGGTTTGTCAGGATTTGACAAAGACGGAAAGCGCGAGAGAACTCAAAGGACTGCGAGAATTAGAAAGAAAGAGAGAAAGAGAGGAAGGGATGAAGAGAGAAAAAGTACAGCAGGCATAAAAGTCGCGTGCCGACAAGCCTGAATAGCTACCACCGGACTGTTGTGCTCGCACCCTACGCCTTCCTCGGTCCCTTCCTCTTTCTCAGAGAAGCAATCCATAAATACTTTAATGGACCAAAACTGTCGTTCCTGTCTTCCCTACGTGTTGGGGGTCACGTTAGTTCCGAATGGACTAACACGACCTGCAGAATCATCTTATCCTCCGTCCCTCCCTCATCTCGTCGTCCTCACACTTCGCCTGTGCGCCCGATTTCTTGCTCGTTTTATTTTTCTTGGTCGACCGCACATTCGGTGTCTTTTCGGCAAATATGCCGTCGGAAAAGGACGCAAAAAGGTGTATTTAGAGTAGCGCGCACCTTGAAATCGTTTTCCCATTCATTCGGCGTTTTGGATGCGGATTACAAATGCGACGTGACCCCCAGCTAAAGCTCACGGATTTGCGGATGAAAAGAGTAGTCAGTTAGAGAGGAGGGAGGAGAATGAATGCGGGCGTTTTTTTTTCTCGCAGCCGAGGCAGAAAATTTTCGGATTGAAAATTTTCTGTCGCGCGGATAAGCGCTATTATGCGTTTTCTGGTCGGTGATCCGTCCAAAGCTAAATAGTAATCGTCAACTGCCCTTTACGAAATGTCACATCAGAGATTAGTATACATAATTTATAAAGGATCACGTGCACACAAGCGCGATTCTTTCTAATGTTACAAAGAACGTCTCTTCGCGCATTCTCCCTTGGTACTTGACACATTTGTGAAACGTCCTGGCTCCGGTTGAGGATCAGAGCAACGACGTTCCTGTGAGATTAACGCTTCTGTTACGCTTTCGCGAGCAGATATATTTTGTTTTATTACATCGTAAGAATTGTAATTACATCACAATTAAAGATATTGATGCAAGAAGAACAAGTATTTTACCGCAAAGAAAACGTCTGTTCGTATAAATTTGCATAAAAAGATTACATAACTTACTGTTTGATTGAAGTTTCGGCAAACGCAACGAAAGATATGCTTTGCACGAAGCGTTTATCCCTTCTTTTATCACATGAAAAAATGAAAATTGCAACAGGCATTAATATCAAACACGAAAATTGAAGAAAATTACGCTTCTCCGTTTTTTTCACTGTCTTTAATTCAACTGGAGCGTAAATGTTTGTCGATACGAGAGGACGACATCCGAGGCTTCTCCGCTCCGGAAACGTCTTCTTTGATGCCCTTATATATGAGCGTCGTCGAGATAAGATCTCAGAAAGGTCGAGTATGAGATGATTAGAAGAGACCGCGCCTCCGTTTTGCGAGACAAAATTTCTTACGCAAACCTTCATCCTTCAGACGAGCGCGCTTATCTTCTCTCTCCCTCTTTTTCTCTCTCTTTCCTTCCTCCGACCTGTTCTTCCACCACGCCCGGCTCCCTTTTCTCCCCTCGTAAAAACTGTGAAAAACGACAAATTTCGATCGGCCCGATGTAGCAACCGGTATAAATTACGCCATTGGCAGGAATCCAACGTGCAAAATTTACGACAAGTTCGATTTATACGTATGTCGGACGTAATGGCGGTGATCGTATTAAATTTTTCACGAGTATTATAGAATCATAAACCCTAAGCTTCTGCGAGTGTCATTAATAATGAACGTTTGGTGTGTCGAAAATCGAAAGGGGAAAACAAAATTTTAAGCTCGCTTCGAGATAAGGATTTCAAATATTGAAAAGTGTCAAGATCAAAAATAGAATATAATATTTAATTGACAAAATGACAAGTGAATACATGAAGAATTATTTTTATATTTTTGCACTAAAAGCAACACAGCGTCACATTTTTCGTCTCTGTGATTTTCTATGCACATTTTTAAAAGTTTTCGGTAATGTTCATTTTGAATTACCATTGTCATATATCGTATTGTAATTTCATAATACACATTAGCGATACTTAATAATATTTTTACAAGCGTCACACGTCGTCTCTTTTACAAAAAAAAAAGAGAGAACATATTCAAGTTATTATTCTATCCAACTTATCGACCTACGTCGCTTAAGGTAAAAAATATCATCAACACACATTGATGATATTGCTCTTCGGAATTATTATAATATTGTATATATACGTGACATTTTTTTCTACTATTTTGTAACTGACAATCGTCCGACGCGTTCATTCTACCGATAGATTACAACACGTTATCGTGAGAGAAGGTCGATCTCCCGACGAAAAGCGCGTCTAAAAGTTTCTTGATTGTGAACGAGCTGCTTCATTTATATAAAAGTTCCTGTTTTTTATTATTTTACTGCATTTTCATGCAAAAAATACTAGTAAAATTAGCAAAAATAAACAGAAATAATTAAAAAAAAAAAAATGTAAATGTTGTGGTAAACACTTAATTATTACATTAAAAGCTAATAAAGAAAGATATCTCTCAAGATTTTTGACAAACAACGTTATACTCTTGGGGGAGGAAGAAAAAAGTTTCTGGGTCGAGGCCAATAGGGTATCTCGTTTCAGAATATTTTTTCAGGAGAGTGTTACCGTGAGCTTTTTACGAAAGTGCTACACACACGAAACTCCCCAAAGACGATAAGCCAGATAAGAGTCGTATCGAAGCGACTTAGGGTTGAGGTTGCCTAGAATTTATCGATAATAATAAGAAAATGAATAATTCAACAAATACCGAATAATAAAATAACATAAATGATAAGAACACAAATGTGTAATAAAGGCTAACAGATAATAAAATACATGAAGACCGCTATAACACTTGCGAGAACTACTTGTGTGTGATAATTTTTATATTTTTATATGTGTTTCACACAGAAATATAGCGTAAGGCGTTACAAAGTCATTTATAATATGTTTTATAGCGACAAGTGTTTTTTAATGTTATTTTAATTACAAAATTACTTATATAGATGAAGATCGCGAATTCGATTTCGCGAACAGTATAATACCGCAAGATCGAATCAAAATCAAAGGGTGAGCAACACTTTTCCAGACTCCTATATTTAATTTCGTGGTCGAAAGGGTTAAAGTTGTTTTCGCTGCGTCGGAGTTTTCGTAGAGGCAAAGCGGCGGACGCGCGCGATCGGCGCGGATAATCGACACCCTTCTCCCGACAGTTGCACCACCACCACCACCACCACCGACTATCGACTGGATAGCGCTCGCGCGCGCGAGTGCGCCAAACCGGGAGTAATTTAACGCGGTTCGACGAATGGCCATTGATTTGCGAGGCATCAAACTTCACGAAAGTTAGCCGCGCCAGTATCGAGAGCAGCCACGCTTTTGTTGTACCTCGTCCCGGCTTGGTTTGTTCTTAGACTGCAGTTACCGGATTCGATTTAACTTCTCCTTCGGACAAGCGACGTAGCAGCAAAGACGAAGAGAGAAAGGCCGCGAGAGAGAGAGAGAGAGAGAGAGAGAGAGAGAGAGAGAGAAAGGGGGTGGGAGAAGAGTGGGATGAGAGAAGAGAGAAAGGATCCCCCGGGGAGGAGGAAGGATGCCAGCAGCAATTTGCCAATATCGAAAGTGTTTGTCGATAATCTGTTGCCCGGCAGTCGCTTCTAGTTACCGGCCATTCCTATCTTTCTCGTTCCTACTTCCTGTTTCTGTTTTCTTGTTTCCATCTTATTGTGCGAAGGAAAGGGAAAGAACAATGATAGATGTAGACGAGGACTGTGTACGGTTTTAATTCATTTCATTTTGCATGCGCGCGAAATTAATATAACAAAATTTCTTTATTTTGGTTTATCTCATATATTTTCTCAGTATACGTAAAAACCTCAAATGGAAAATATCTTTCAAGAAGTTACAGTAAAATCCTCATCGTTTTCTCTCTCTTTTCTTTTTCTTCGCGGTTGTTTATCACGTTTGAACGTACGTAAGGCAATTCAAGACCGGTTTTGCTTCGTTCCTGACTTGTCGTACGACGACAATGTATGTAAATCGTAAATTCGCGATCTTGATTTCTCACGGCAATCAATTGATCGAACTCGAGCGAACCGGTCGGCGGTTATCCTACTCGGGCAAATCGCCGTCCGCGCGTTTTCATTGAAACCGTATCGCGCGCGCATCATCGTAACTTTCTAGGGTTGTGTGTGTGCTCGCGTGCGCGCACGATTCGCGACGGACGTTACCGGGGATCGTGCGCAAGCCGAGATGGAGAGCAGTTCCGAGTGCGTCTCAATTAATGACGGAAACTAAAAGCTTCGCGAAGCGAGAAACTCGCCTCTGTGAACTTTCCACAGCAAGAGAAGCGGGCGCGCGTTGTCACAGATTTCAATCAACAGTTTTTTTCACGGCACGTTTCGCAAAACATTTCTCAATTCTCTCTGCACTCTGTATACTCATCAGTATTCCAATATATATATATATGTATCGCTCTGGTAAATGTTTAATAATTAAACTTGGTTAAAATCGCGCAATTCATAAGGTAAAGTTCATTGCGTCCAAACAAAAAGTTTCCTTATTTGATTGCATTCTGTGCTCGCGTTATATGTTAAAGATTATTTTAAGAACCTTATTTTAACAGTTGCACGCCTTCCGTTCCCTTCGTTTGTGGAGGACATCAAAGCTAAAGAAGAGCGCGGAGATTTTAACATTAAAACTTCGCCGAGATATCAAGCACGTGCTTATTAAAGAAGTTTACCTAGATGGACATACTTGCTTTCTGAGGATCTTTGCTTTGAGGGATGCTTTACTTCTCCTCGTTTCTTCGACTTCGTGCTTCGATGTAAGAACGAAAATCGGGTTGTGCATTGCTCTTCGAAATAACGTTCTCATTTTGCAGTCCGAACGATTGGGAAGTGCATCGTGCGTCAATAAATAAAAAGCGTCTTGACAACAAAACAAAAAAGCACACAAAAGCTCGCCTTTCAACCGCTCAACATTCCCGGGGAATCCTTCCCCTCGATGGAGACACTTATGGGACTCCGAGCATGCCATTTTTATTCGTGTTTCGTTCGCGAGGAGAATCTCGGGAGAGAGGAGAGGTATATCTTATGTATCCTCATGCATCTTCCCGATACTTTTAGAACAAGTCAACGGGAAACGCGCTCCTTCTCGTGTGTGTGTGTGTGTGTTTTCACGAAATGTCCTCGAGTAGAATCAAATCTCCGTGCCGAAGCACGTTCGCCCGACCGACGCGTCGTTTCGTTCGCTGTTAGCGAAAGAGCCTCCGTCGCAATCGCATCCGCAGACGCATTTTCACGTTGCGAGCGGGAATGTATTTTTATGGACGCGCAGTAACTGATCATTTACAGTTTATACAGAATGTTTTGTAGAATGGCGTTGTGTTGTATGTTACATATAAAAAAGAAAATAGGTATTTTTCCGATATATTTATACACACACGTGTATAATTATAAAATATTTATTTTTCTCACAATCCGATGTGAGAGAGACGATTTCGAAGAGTCGCGGTATTACGTGTATTTTATATTCCTTTTATTACCACTATTCAAACGAACTCCGTTCCCCGTTTGTTGTATTGCTCTGTAAAGGAATGGAGGGGAAAAAAAAATATGAATTTACAAATTGAGTCATTCGCCGTTTCAAAACGAATTCGAGAGAATACGCATATACGATTGTCGTAAACCGCTATGTAAAGTTCGCCATGACCGCAAAGGGTTACTGCATGGACAGATGGTCGGACGCGTTGCGATGGAGCGGGTTTATCCCGAAGCAAAACTCGCGCTCTTCTTCGCCACGCCGTTGCTACTCGATCGGGGAAACCCTCTATTCGCCTATTGACTGCGCAAAAATGCAACTGGTAGCTACGATAAAAATCTACCTTGCGGCTTTCGTCCGCGCGTTTCGAAGTCACACAATACTCGCTTTGCTCTCTCTCTTTCTCTCTCTTTATATCTCTTATCGTCTCACTGTATTTTCTTCATATACTCATAAAACCTAGCGGCACAAAAATTCTTTCTAACGAGTTAGAACATTCTCTGATAAAGGAATTGTTTTCAACGGAGAGCTCTCGTATAAAAGAACTGTTTTGAATTACGATCTAGAATTTTCTTTCTCAACGAGAAGAAGGAATTATCTGGAACGAAGGAGGTAGAGAATGTTCTCTGATAACAATCGTAATTAACGTTTTGAGATTGAATAAATTAAGACGTGCAATTACAGAGCTGCGCCTTTCTGCATTTTACGATGTGTAATTTTTTAACAAGTCTTGAAAAAAAAAAAGAATAAATTATCACATACTCATCTCTTGATAAATAAATTCATTTAAAATGTTATTTTTTTGAAGAAACCAACATAATTTTAATAAGTTTGCTTTTTTGTTATCGATGATTGAGGGTTCGCGAGTTTCACGCTTCGAACGTGATGTAGTCGTGATCAGTAATGCAAAGCCCGAGTGCTAAAGTGGACACAGTGATTACAGAAGGTCGAGATAATGGCACTGTCCCAAAGTCGATGCACCATCGAATTCAACGGGCGGGATGATCGCGCGCGAACGGGCGTTTTGCGCGTATTCGCGTATAGTTGGCTGGTCTTGAGCTACGCGTCCGCGAGTAATTCGATATTCGACAAAGCGTCGTCGATCGACCGTGCGCTTTGCATGCAGCGCATCTTGCCGATCGATCGTAATCGATCGGTCAACGATCGCGCGCTATTCGCGAATGCTTCGCGCTTCGTGGGACAGAACCGAATTTCGATTTCGGCCGATTCGCCTCTCGTGCATACGCGCAGACATCAAACGCACTTTAACCGCGCTGCGCGCAAACATTCCGCTTATAATCGTCGGATCGGTACGCGTCGGATCGGAAGCGCGGAAGAATCGCGCAAAGGATTATATTGCGCGACCAAAACCGCGCGACAGAGAAGAATCGAATTCTGAAATGTAATTCCCTGAGATTGTGTGAAAATATCACCCATAAAAAGTTGATGCTCTCTTTAGATATACATGTAATAAATAACACAATATCATCTATAAAAAGAGATATATTTTTATTACAAGCAGGTTTCTTTATATTAGAGTGGGATGTATGTGGAAAAATCCATATATATATAGATACTATTATAAATGATTCAAAACATTATTTTTTTTTTCTCCCGACTGTCGACTACGGTTGCGTCGAACGATATCAATCTCTCGTCGTAGAAAATATAAAAAGTTAACGTGTCAAGAAATCAATATCGTGTAATAAAACTAAATTTATTGTAATAAATCATGTTTAATCATTTATTATCCCAAGCTATTTAAGTCAAACCACGTACGTTAACGATGCTTTCAATTGTATTGCGAGCGTATTTATCATTTGTAGAAACTAAAACTGTCACTATCTGCGCGGCACAAAACCGTATTTTAACCAAACTGTAATACTGTAAACCATTAAAGTGTGTCGAGCATGTTTCAATTATGATCGAAGATATCTCCATGTAAATGAAATAAAACAAAATATCAATAAATATACGTACACGTTAAGTGTATTTTTAAAAAGTCAAGAATAATCCGTCGCTAGTTTTTACTGTATGCGATGTATTTTGAAAATTTTCACGAGTCATGTGTCTTATTTTATAAATTCGGTTTACAAAATTGTCAACTTTTTTTGAAAATGATCCAATCCTGGATCGAAACGTTAGAAATAAGATAATTTTTTTGTTACACACTATCGTCCGTGTCTTAGACTCATATTAATCTTTTCTGAATTTATTTTTTTTTTAATTCAAATTTGTGCGTAAGTGCGTCCGCGCCCGAAACAATTTCGCAAATAATATTATTCACGAAATATTGTTGTACATTTTGCATGTGCATGACGTAACATTTTGCGCCTAGCTACGCAGAATAATTACATTTGCTTTGCAGTTAAATCAGAGCGTGAAAGCACCTTAATTAAAATCTTCTTATTTTAGAAACTTATTAGAAATGTATTAAAGTGCTCTGTTGTGCGATCTATTCGCACGTCTCTCTCTCTCTCTCTCTCTCTGTCTCAAGAGAGACAGAGATGTGAACACAATCCCTTTAATGGGTCTTTACATACATATACGCGTCTGTTACGATGCGCAAACGCGTTGTCTGACGGGTTGCAGTAAATCACGTCTGCAACGACAGATCGTTTGAATTCGGTAGGTCCGAGAAACGGTGATGCGCTCGCGCGTGGAAAAGTGCAAGAAAAAGAATACGAGCGCCGCTGCGGCGTTAATTACGGCGCGCAGCGCGCTTAAGTGTCGCCATTTAGCCCGGGATTAATCTGTCACGCAGCGAGCGTGAAAAACTATCCGTTTAAGAGGCCGACTCTCATGGAGGAGCGTTTGATTGGCAGTCTGTCTCGAGACAGACAGAAAGGAGAGAGAAAGAAAGAAAGGGGAAAGAGAAACGGAGAAAGAAACCGAGCCTGTCTCTCTTTCTTTCTCTCGCGGTCGCGTCCGCGCACTCTTTCTCGCTTGTCTCCCCTTCGCGCGCTCGCACTTATAAAGCCTCTTCGCTCGCGCGTATATTCGACTCGGAAGTGGTGTGAAGAGAGAGAAAGAGAGAGAGAAAGAGAAAGAGAAAGAAAGAGAGTGAGATGAGAGGACAGGGAAGCGGAGGAAGACTTTATTTTCGGTAGTCCGACGACGGGGAAGGAGAGGTTCATCAGCGCTCTCGAGCGAGCGAAGAGGAGAGTCTTCCCGACGTGGAGGAAGACAAGATGAAGACGACGAGGCGAAAGAAGAAACGAGAGAGCGAAGAAAGCAAGAAAGAAGAAGAAGAAGAGAAAGAGAGAGAGTACACTCCGAATATAATTTAAAAAATGACGAACAGCCGTACAAGCAGATGGAAGTACACTGAATCTCACGTCTTCACCTTGCTTACGCGGCTCGCGCGAAAGTTAAAAAATTTTTTTCTGCTTTGTTTCCGGATATTTTGCGCGTCACGATCGCGTAGAATTTTTGGCAAATCCCGCGTTTTGCTCTCCACTGGAGATTCGTTCGCGGTCATGAATGCGCAAATATTCCGGAAATAAGACGAGTAACATCCAAAAACTCAAGAGGCTCTTGATCTGGCAAGATGAAGGTTTACGTATATATGAGATTCAATGCATACGGGTGAGAGCGTGAGATAAAGAGCACCGTTTCTCTCGCGGGGAGAACAGCGCAAACAGGGGAGACAGAGGAGGGCGGGAAAGAGAAAGAGTGTGAGGACACACAGCGATAAACGGTGAGACGGCGAGAGAACTCGCGAGGCGGCAGAGCGACAGAGCGACAGAGAGGAAGAGCGTGAGAGAGGACCGAAGCGCTCAGAGAAGAGGACCGTGAGGATCACGCGTGCGGTTCCTTCGGTTGTTAGGTCGTTGTTATACAGGTTCTTAAAGGTCCCGTCGTCGCTCCGTCCCGTTGCGCTCCGTCTCACTCGCGCGCGGCGCGGTGCGCGCGCAAGCCTCGACCGGCGTCCGCCAGGCGCCGCTGGCGCTGTGGCCGGCCTCGGTCTGCTCGCGCAGGCCGCTCAGTCTAATTTGAACCGTCGCGCGCGCCCGACGCGGGGCCACCGACGATCTCTCTCTCTTCTCCCTACCTCCGGGCTCTCGCGACACGCGTGACACGCGAGGGCACCTCGTGTGTGGATGCCGCGTGCGACACACGCGACACGGTCCCCCGAGTCGATCGAGACCTCGTGCGGAGACTACTCCTTACGCGGGACCATCTTCGCAGAGAGACGAAGCGATTTTTCTCGGCGCGAGGGAATATAAAAAAGAAAAGTCGCAAGGGAAGAGAGAAACTTGAGAAGTGTCGCCAATCGGCCACGCGCCGACGGCAAGTACGACTCATACATACATTTATACATACATACACGTATACACACACATTACGTGTTGTGCTCACAGTACGTTTGCATTGTCGTTGATGCGCGAGATAAACTTCGAGAAAGAGAGAGAGAAAGAGAGAGAGAGAGAGAGACATACACACACGCACATACGCACATACGTACACATCACGTGTGGTGCTCGTACGGTACGTTCGTAGCATCGCCCGACAAATAATCCGCGTTGATGCGCGAGATAAACTTCAAGAGACACTTTAGAAATCGAGCGGAGAAAAAAAAAACGAGAGAATACGCTAGTGAGATAACGCGTGCGAGAATATATCAGATAAGTTACTACTGTCAACGTTCCTTGTCTCCTACTCCGATTCCCTCGCTCCCTTCTTCTCCACCGTAGCGCGAATCGCCGAGGGTGGCCCTCTCCGATAAAGCGGAGCTATGCGCGACGCGCGCGCGAGAAAGTGGTGAGCAGCGGGCAAGAAGAGTGTAGTGCGCGCGCGAGCGAGCGAGCGAGCGGGTGGCTGCACAACCGAGAGAGAGCAGCGGGCGTTTCGTGGGTATATTTAAATAGTGTCTCGGCTGGTCAGAGAGAGAGGAACCCGACGCTTTCTTCTTCGTCGTCGTCGTCGTCGTCGTATTCGTCGTCGTCGTCGTCGTTACCGTCGCCGTCTTCGTATTCCTGTTCTCGTCTCCGACTTCTCGACGCCCGCGTCTGCTTTACCCGCTTCGGAGTGCAACGCGATACCGAGTCTTGGACAGTGCGAGAGGAAGAAGTGAGACGATTGCTCGCGAAATACCGTTCTCGACTCGATGTTGCTAACGGATTGGCAGGGATTTCTGACAGTCGCGGGTGTACCCTGCTGCGTCGATCGGTTCTGTTTATCTGTTACTCACGCGTACGAACACGTGGACTAGAAGACTATACTGCTTATTGCTTGTCGGCTCGTCGGAGTTTCCCTCGTTTGGAATCGCGGAAAAACTCGGAACTCGCAGCAGAGACAATCGAGACCAGACTCCGGTTTACATCGGGCCATAATAATGTTGGTGCGCGATCGCGAGGCATAATGAAAACCAGAATCTGTGAAAGACCGATGCTGATTGTCGCATCCGCGATCGTCGGAGCCGCCGGTCGGGATCATCTGCGATAATACAACATTTTTCAACAAAAGAGCAAGAAAAAGATACAAAAGGAAGAACAGACAGAAGCGGCCGCATGGTGCGGCTCGCCACGGCTGCCTCCGCTGATTTCGAGGATGAGGTCAATGGTATCGCGTAAGATGAAGACGAATGTGGATGAAGAAGTCCCGACGTTTCACTATCGATCGTACAACACTTCGTGAAAAGTCTGGATCCGGGAACTGAACGGGAAACGAATCGGCCGAATAGAGACGAGAGAGAGAGAGAGAGTCGCGGAGTCGAGTCGAGTCTCGACCGTAAGAAATCGAGACGAAAAGATTGGAGAAATAGAACTCTAGTTTGACGTAGAACTCGCTGATATTTGCGACGGTGAGCGGGGCTCGTTCTTCGAGCCGAGTAGGAGGAGGCGGAGGAGGAGGAGGAGGAGGCGATAAGAGCGCGTGCCTCTGTGCGAGTCGGGGTGACCGAGGTGTCAACCTCACACCCCCGATCACACCGTTAACCAGGGTTGGATGATGTGGGCGCCTCTGCTTTTGGCCGGGTTCTTAAGCGGCTGGTGGGGCGCACTGGCGCTCGCTGCGGCACCCCCCGCCATTCGGGACACCCTCGGAAAAACGTCCGGAGTGACGAGCATCATCGAGGCGAGGCATTATCGTCCACTGTCCGAGAGCGCAGTGGACGAAGCCGTTCCGCGGGTGTATCAGCCAGAAGAAATTCAGAGACACCCGGAACAATCGTCGTCCGAAGAAATTTTCGCTCGTCGCGAAGATCTTGACGAGGTCGATTTGAGTCCGTTGAACGATCGAGAGAGTTATTCTCAAACGGAAAAACACTCATCGGAAAATGACGCGCGACAGATCTCGCGACAATTTCCCGGATCCTCGGAAGAATTGCTTCTGGAAGGGAACTTCGGGATTCGAGAAGTCACGCCGGGTCTCACACAATCGGAGGACTCGGCGAGGAATATCGTCTCCGCCGGCGAGACGGAGCGAGACGTTCGCGTATTTCATCCGGAGATAAACGAGTCCGGTCTGACTCGCGCGTCCCATCACTCCTCAACACAGGCACCCCTTACGTATTCAGCGGCGGTGGTGCCGACCACGCTGGCGGAGTCGTCGATGGAACGGCCGCGGGTCGTCCGATCGGCGAAGCAACGACCAAAGAATCGCACCAGAGCGGATTCGCCGCGCGAGCAGCGACGCCGGTGCAAGAACAAGGAACGGGGCTGCCGCGGCCAGAACTGGTGCCCGGATCTCGATGTCGGCAATCGGGCGTTTCTCGCGCCCACCGTGTTCGAGGGCAAAGCGCGCAGCATGTCGCTGAGAAAGCCCGGCTCCAACTATGCGGTGACCTTCGAGGTGAAGCAGGTCTACAAGAGCCAGCCTGGGTTTCAGCCGCTTCAGAAGAACGACAACGTGCGGCTGCACTTTCGCGACAAATCGACGTCCGGCAAGTCGACCGTGTGCAACAATTACGGCAGCTACGACGCCGGCAGCAAGGGCGACAACCAACAGCAGCAACGCGATAATCCGAGTGGTGTGGTGCGAGCCAATATTAGAAGAGGAAGAGTGTATCTAGTGTTTGTGAATCGCGTGGGACCCAGGAACTTCACGATCCTCGGCGAGCCGGTGATCCGAACTAAGAAGAACGAACAGGCCGTCCAGGCTGTCGTTCGGCCGGATTACGGTGAGTCCAAGAAATTATGCGCGCTCGTTTCTTCCCGACTGAGACAGTCGGTCGGTCGCGTGCCGATAGAAAGTGATAATCGAGGACTTGACGTGAAAGGGCCAGCAAGAAAGCACCATATGGCATCCAAATTCTATAGTCGGCAGCGTCTCAAAAGAGATTACTTGTAAAAATATTTACGGCGTATCCGAAAAAAAAAACCAAAAAAGAAAAAAACTGAATGGAGAGACTCTCAAACGTTCTCTTTGAAACGCGATTGAATATCATTTAGAAACAAACTTTTCCTAGATTTTTTGGTTTGGCACTTGTTGCGCGCTTTTTACTTCAAGTCTTCGATTTAAATTGTTTACCGGAAAGTTTATTCTTTTCGGAACAAGTTCGTTCGCTTCTCTCTGCTTACTTTTAAAAGATTGCGAGCTGTTTTTTTTCTCTCTTTTTTTTTTTTGGTTTAGGAGAACTGCTCGTATACTTGAATCTTAAATGAGCATTCTTATGGAGTGGTATTTAACGCCGCTGGGACACTCTCAAGTGCAGCACTAATTAGTGCTCTAATTAGAGAACTGTCGTGCCACAAAAATTATTTAGAATCCTTGTCATTTTTAATTCAGTGAGACTTAAATACTCCGGTTTTACGTGCTAAATAATAACTGCGTTCTTAAACTGTGTCAATTGAAGTTGACATACTCGAACACCGCGCAACTTGCAATCGAACGTCGTAAAGAAAAAGAAAACTTATTTTAGATGACACTTTTAGATAGAGCAGATGTATTGCGCGTAAGATGCACGGAGAAATGAACGGAATCGCTGCATATTTGGGCGAGGCAAAGATTAAAGATTAATCTCTCTGAGGATTATCTGAGAAATGGGAAAACAGAAGCGCGCGGCGGGATTTCTCACATGTCCCGGATAATTGTTCGTCGCAGAGCGACGACCGATCGATCTGTCATGACTCGAGGACACAATCGAGGTTTTGCCGAACGAAACTTGCTAGTTTTTTTTTTAACTGAAATGCGTAGTCGATGCAGGAAATTCTCGATCAGAAGAGGAAAGGAAAGAAGAGTAAGAGAGAGAGAGAGAGAGAGAGAGAGAGAGAGAGCTTGGGAATATAGCGCGCCAATATTGTTAATACGAGAGAGGGAGGCTTCCCCAACGGGAAGCGTATGTATATTTCCCTTTCGCGCGGATAGCCCGGCGATACGACATCTAACTTATGTAAATGCACGTGAATATTTTAATTTACGCGTGATATATTCCGACTGGGCGATAGTACGGATATATTCTGTGTTCAAATTTGGTATAGCGCGCGGGCGCGTGACGTTTATTAATTTACCGAACGTGTTTCACCCGCTAATTGGAGCATAAACTTCGTACGGTAAATCGTAGATATAGAAGGTTAAAAGAAATTTATTTTTCAATCCAAATGAGTTTGTTATAGCGATTAATACGAATTCGTAATCTACGAGCGGCGGGGGGGATGTAGCTTCGGTACATTTTAATTTTCTTCTCCCAGCTCTCGAGTCACGTGCGTGTTTTATAATTCCCTTTTAATCGATATTGGAAGCATTGAGGATTTATAACAGAAGCAAAACCTGTAACGATATCGAAGTCATGGAATTTGTGATAAAACTCCGCGGAAGCTCTTTTACGTTTCTACATATATTCTGCGACCATTCTTTTTTTTTTTTTCTTTTCATTACGTTTTTTAACATTCATATACATATCTCTCTTTCAGACAACTGTGATATTTTAATTAAAGACTCGTTATACGTGTGCGCGAAACGTCGTTTCTGACTTTTAACAATCTCAGAATGTCGAAAATGATTTATTTCAATATTAACTGATAACGCGCTGATAAATTTACAAAGTCGCAAAGTGGACGAGACAAATGTCGATCAACTGATCACGAATGAAATCGATCACTTACTTGTCAGAAACTCAGATACGATACTAACTATTATAGCTACAATATACGCGACGGAATCACTCGCAATGAGCGTCGCATGCGCCGGTTGATAGCTCGCTGACTGCAATAATCAATTACAAAAAATGCAACTACTACCTGATAAGAACGTCGCGACTGTAATCACCAAGTCAAGTGTCGGTCAATTGATGATAATGATCATTATTACGGCAAAACAGTGTCAATGTCACGTTACGACGACCCGATTTGACAATTCAATTACGGTTCTGGCAAGTCGCGCGCACCCGACACGCTCGCAAATCGCAGCGGGCGTATTCTCGCGTGTGTTTCGAGCGCGCTTCGTCGATTAGCAATCGCGTCGACGTCGCGCCGCGTCGCGTAACGAGCGATGAGTTTTTGAAGGTAGTCCAATTTGTGCTGTCGACAGCGACAGCGGTTCAATGCGCTCTTCCACTTCTCCGCGCGCGCGCTCAATCTCGCCAAGACCAACTGGCCCCTACTAGGTCGTTGTATATTGCGATTGGATCGCCGTCGGACGACGGAGATGTCAACCGGTGACTCGCGCGCAATGACGATCCTCCGCGGTCAATTTATCGCGCCGAACGTGACGAACGACGGAACGTGACGTTCTCCTCCCTTGAGAAATCGCGAAATTCTGAGATATTCCTCGAGCGAGTCCGAATTAAGATGGGAATTTTGATCGTGTATTCCAGCTGTTGTTGTATTTCTCCTCAAGTTAATTAATTCATTTTAGGACTCCTAATTATGTGCAGTGTGCATACTCAGTTACCTTACGAAGCAGCTCACCAGCTGCTACGTACACACACACACACACACACATCACACACATAGATACGTGATGCGTCTCGTATAGCAGAATGTTTTTACTCTGAACTAAAATTTGAAAAACAAACTTTCCGGTAGTAGGTAAATGCGTGTTAGATAGTTGCGGTGAAAAATTCAAGTTAAAAGTAGAACGGCTGAGAAACAATTAACGTTTCTCTCTCCGTCGAACATAGAAAAATTTTAACGTCACTCGTTTAACGCGGTAGAAATCGCTGACGCAATTGAGACACGAGTAAGGAATCGATTCGATTTGATTTACCTTAAACGCACGACGCGGAAAAGTAGAAAGCCGCCGGCGGTAAACGACAAATTCCGCGCGGGCATTGGAGGATGACGAGGTCGGTCGCAGGCTTGCAAATTTTCTTCTTATCTTGAACCTCGCGTCGTGACGCGAGCGTAATCGTGAGCGAGAACGCGTCAGTTCCACCTGTCCTTAACAGTTAAACAAGCGGCGCGTAATCGCGACAGAGTCTGAAGCGATCGAGTCGAGCGGCGGAGTCCGAACGAGCGTGCAAAAGCGCGCACGCGCGCTCGATCTTCAATGTTAACGGAATAAGAGGTATTAATTAAGTGTGATAGAGTGTTAGCGGCCACTTCGCGTCGCTACTGTTACCCCGTGTACAGGGTGTCCGGAAAATTTTCTTGCCAACGTTTTCCTTCCGCGCGCGGATCTCTTAATGAGATTTGTGAATTTATTTCTTTTTGGATAAACAAAACGTACACTAAATCGTAGAAAGTTCAGATACGTTGAAGTGTTTTTTTTTTAAACAACAAACGACATTCTGTCTGGTATTGAGTCTTGTCATTGGTTGTGTAGATAAGATCTACCTAGTATGTGTAGACGTATAAAGGTCGGGTCAAGTCGCTACCGAGACTGGAGGTTCTTGATGAAACAGATAATGAGTTTCCAGCGATATACGAACACTTGCATAAAGATAGCCGATACGATCGTAAACATCGGAGGGAAAAAAGCTCGAGAGCGATGCAACATTTCATGCTCGTTGCAGGAATTCGAGATCTGTGTGTGCGGCACGGATCATTTATTCTAGAAATATCAAACTTCTCGCATAAACAAGCTCGAGAAGAAAAGGTGGAAAAACAGGTTGTAAAATAACTGTTTTCCGGAAATCAACTATAACTACGAGAAAAGTAAAACAGCACAGAGTTGTAGATGTTGTTAATCCCCTGTAAATAATTCTTTTTTTTTTCTAATTGCTTTTATTGAAACTTAATATTTTACATTGAATGTAATAATATCAAAAAATAAATGAGATAAATATTCTTTGATGTAAAATTCATAGTAAATAAAAGGAGAAAAGCTTTAGTACGTATATTTTAATGATATCTGACGAAAGTCTGAGTATATATATATATATTTATTTATTTATTTATTTATATATTTATATTTAAATGTATACACAACATATACAATTTTACACTTTTTTTTATAAAAGTACGTATACACACATATGTAAAATTTTAATCGTTATCGCTAATTGATCTAAAATAACGCAACTTCCATTCACAATTTTATTCCAATTTACCTCGATTACATGTTAACGTTTATTTATGCACAATTACGCAACCGCCTAGCTCTATAATGTTTATTTATAACACAGATTATTTTACAATCCCTATAGCGTACATGCTGTATGTGCTCTCGACAATTTGATTTGGATTGCACAGACTTTTACGATAACGTTGATAACAAATGAAGCTAATTTTTTGCGACGCAAATTATTGTTATAATATCAACAAGCAGAAATATATGTGCATTTCGAATAGAAATTGATTGATACACTAAATTCGGGCAAATAACCGAATGATTTTACTCATCAAAAAGACATTCATATATATACACAAAATGGAATTTAAGACTTTTTCTCTATGCACATTTGTTCCAGATTCTTTTCTTTATAATTTAAAAGATATAACGCTGGGAATTAATTTTTAAGATTGATTTGTTGAACCACATTGCATTCAATGGCTAATTTTCAAGAGGTGTCCGCGGTCGTAAACGCGGGTCTGAGACTCTCGGATCGAGGGATGTACGCGTTCTCGATTGTGTGTCTCGTCAGGCGACGTCCCGTGATTATCGTGGCGCATCGATTTCCACGGGACGCGTCGTTTTAATCAATGCGCGCGCGAACACAACGTGTCGTCTAAGGACCGATCGTTTCGCTCAAGTTTCGGAGAAGATCCACCGCGTTGGTATAATACCAACGTGAAAACGGGAGAACGCCCTTTGACGCGCTTGGAAACTACCGGCTGGTCTAACCGTCGTTAGGGTACCTCGTCGCTCGTCACTCTGTATCTTCGTCGTCGTTCTCGTCACTCTGTATCTGTTCTCCGTTTGCGGGAGAGTTCATAACTGTTGCTCGTTTGCCTGGGCGCCTACCCGCTTTGCGTGAGTATTACATCCATCTAGACAGCGGCGGGATCGAAAGTTTTCGCGACTTATCCCATTATCGTTTCCCGAAGGTGTCGCGATCTTGACAGAATACAAGAGGGAGCGACGAAAAGCAGACACGCAGGGCTGGTTAGAATAGAACGGATTTGGGAGATCGCTATCTGAGATCTCGCAGGGTGTTTTTCACCTTTCTTCCGCAGAAAATTAACGAAGTTTTCTTTTCGACAAATTAAGCAAAGATAAAAACAACAAACAACACGTTATGAGTAAGAAGAAGAGAGACAGAAAATTATGGGAATAAAGAATAAAAAAAGAGAGAACGAATAATGTGCTTAAATCAAGCCGCACGCGCGCGCGAATTGTCTGCCGCGGCCCTGCGCAGCATCCTCGTACTTTCGCTCGCTCCGTGTTCTTCGTTAAGTAGATTTATCACGTGCGAGTGCGGCAGAGGGTAATCGGATCTTCGACGCTTTCCCGAATCTTAATAATCTTAACAATCTCTCTCTCTCTCTCTCGGGCGTTTCGAATCGTCGTGACGAAATAATTAGCCCGGCACTTTTTTTTGTGTCCTCGGTGCACTTAAATGGTGGGTGACGCTTCGTAATCGTGTGACGACGCGTTAATTAGACGGCACGCTAATTAGTAGTCGAGTCCCAAGAGCGAAGCGATAGAGCGCGTTGACGCGCGGTGCGATGCGAGTTTTTTTCTTCAAGAAACGGCTAATTAGCAACGCGATCATTAGTATCGACCGTTGCGGGTCGCAATGCAATTCGCGAGATTTCGTCTCCTCTAAAAGGGGGTTGCTATTCAGAGATCGTAATGTGTATACCTCGTACTACTTAGCGGCGCGAGCTAATTGCAAAATATCTCAGCGACTGTATTAATTCACAGTGTGTTTTTGTTTTCTTGTCGCGCAATATACTTTTCTGTTTTTCATTAGCAATTCTTTAAACGACTTTTGTGTTCAAAAGCTTACGATAAATTTGCGCGAAAATACACAAGTTGTCTAACTTGCAAAGAAAACATTTTAATTATGTGCGCAGAGAACTGAGTAAAAACAATATCGTAAATATTTGCCGACAGAGCAGATGCGGGAGGAAGTTTTCTTCAAGAGAAACGTAACAACGTGTGTAGAACACAGATGTTCCGGTGTGACGGTTCGTTGATCCGCGATCAAAAGCGAAGGGCCCTTTTTCCAGTTGGCGATGATTAAGCCAAAGACGAGGGGAGAGAAGACGGAGACATCAATTATAAGACCTTAATCGGAAACTCGTTCTTACATTCTGTTAGTTTATATACGCGCGTTGCGAAACGAAGAAGACAGGCATAAAGAGAAAATCGGAAAGAGGACATCGAGAGTGTCGCGACACCGATGCGCAATGCGCGCCTCTCTTCTTTCTCCTCGCGCTCTATTCCATCTTCCTCGATCGTATTTGTTTTCCACTCTCTCTCTCTTGTCTACGTGTATACCCCATCGTTCTCATATCTATATCTACACTCTTCGGCAATCATGCGAGCACTTCACGTAATTCTTCTATCTGGTCGCGCCGGCCGTGTGTTTGACAACCACACGTGCGTGTCAACCACAACCGATACACAAAACTTACCGAAGCCTTGCTCAGAGACCTGCGCGCTGTCCATTACCGTAATGCACAAAATTCCACGTATACGGGGTGGGGTGGCATTCTTACGTACATAAAGTGGCTTTGCTAAGGGGAGATCGCGTGGCTGAGATCCGTAATAACCATTTTCGCAACTTGGCTTTTTCCGCGGAACCTCGTTACCCGAACGCGCGCAATTTTTTAAAGTGCCCAAGCGCAACCGACTGATCACGAACGAATTACGATGTCTCGAGGATTAACTACGAAGTAGTAGCAAACCTCCTGCGCGTCTGATAGCCGTCGGTAACCGTGCAATTTGCGCTCTCTCTGGAAACTGTCTAACTGTACTTCCGATAGTCTCTCGCTACTTTGTGCATGCTTAATTTCATTCTAACAATGTTGCTCTGCTCTTCGCGCTCTTTATGCGGCCTCCTTTTTGTTTGTTTTCTTTTCTTCTTTGTTTCTTTCTTCTTTTTAATCGTGACAGCACTTTCTGCCATTTTGTCGAGTAGCTGCGAAGTACAAAGCGGGGGTATAAGGGATTTTGAGTTGGGAGCTCGTGTAAATGAATTAGCATGCGCATTATGTTGCGAATTAAACATGCGACTTGAACGCAAACTCGGGGTCCCGCCACGCTCAACGGCGCAGTTTGTTAATGCATGCCGCAGTCCGTCTGAAAACGAGTGTGCGCTTGATGTGCGCTGTGTTTCTTGGAACGTAACTGATCAATTACCGCGGAGTCTCGCACAGACACCGTTTTACGATCTACAAAGGCCAAACATTTCGCGCGTATTTTGCGTTATTCACGTACAATTTTTATTTGATGAAAAAGTGCTTTCGCTTGTGTTGTATATGTATAATATAAATATAAATATAAATATATATATATATATATATATGTTTGTATATTTATTTTGTGTTGCTAGAAGAATAATTTGCAAACTTTGTTACATCACTTTGGCGCGCGCGAGCTCGCGAAGTTGAAACGTCAAAGATCAGAACTACATCCTGTATATACGGTGTTTAAAGTTCTTGGAACTCGCTTCGCGTCGTTCACACACAAGTGCCGCAATCTCGGCGACGCATAAATCGAGCGACCGCCTTATAAGACTGTCGTCTTTCGCGTAAAATGAAACGCGCGTGCCGAGCAAGCAATCAGGCTGATATTCCCGGAGTTTCCGGAAACAAATTTATTTCCCACAGTACGTACGTCATTTCCCACGTTCTTCTCGTGACCACTTCCACGTCTTCGAGGAGCTCACGTCCGCGTTCTGTCTCCCGCAAACGTGCCAGTTTCCCGGAACGGCGGCGTACAGACCGATTTGAATTAAACTTTGGATGAATTTCGCCTCAGGCGCCGCGCGAACTCTTGCGCAAAATTTTGCCAGCTGGCCCGTATTATCGCTCGGATCCCGCGAAAATTTCGAGCTAGTTTCCGTAGACCGGAAACTTTGACGATCGCGCGAATATATGCGCGAGAGGAGCGTATGAAAACATGTTTCTCTTTGTCTTTTTACCGTCAAAGACTTCACGAACTGCCGCTAAGCTCAAAAATTTAAATTAAATTTGCACTAAAACACAAAGATTGTGAAATGATTTCCGTATTATTATGCAATGTATATGTTAATAACCGTAGCGCGATTCTCAAAGTTGACTATCTTGTTTCAAAGGTACTTTATACTTTCGGTATCTTCAAGTGAAATAAAACACGACATATATATCGACAAAACGTGAAAATATATATTGAACAAAACTTTGTTCATACCTTTGTTCGTTTTGCAAGAGAGTATCTCTGTCGACGTATTCGATCGCGACAAAATCGTTCGCGTCGTCGCGTCGATTGCAACGCGTTTTCGTTACGAGAGAATCCTGCGAATGTCGCGCGAACGCGCTCGAACGTCGTAAAATCTCTCACGGAACACACACGTACCCGTCGTTTTGACTATCGAATTCTCGATCGACTCGCGCTCCGGCATACAATTCCGGACAGCCGCCGGCGAATTACTATCGAAATTAATTGCTGCCAATTATCGGTGCGCGTTCCACGCGCGGCTGTATGTAGGACGCGCGTCGCACGGCCCGCGTCGGTGCAACGGTGCAGCAACGGTGCTTCGAGTAAATAGCTGAGAGAGCCTCGATAATGGGTGCGTATCGTCGTCGTTCTCATCGTTGTCGTTGTCGTCGTTGTGACACTTTCGAACCGATCCAGAAAGCATCGGACTCCCCCCTTGTCTGAACCGCATCAACCGCATCATCAGACCTTGCGAAAATCGAACACGTCCATTCTGAGAATGTCGAACTCTAATAAATTCCCGCACACACGGACGATATTTAGAGCGTCTTTGCTATCGAAAAGATATGTGACACTCGTTATAAGCTGCAGAACAAATAACTAGTTGTTTAAAGCGCGCTGTCTGCAATATTTTTGTAAAATCTGCGGCCACCTGGCTGCACGAGTGGCGAAGGATAAATGCAGCATGTGCGCATGGACATTTTTGACATACTGTCCCGAATAAACTGTTGGCGAAATAGAGGAATATAAACACTGCACGTGCATTGCCTTAATAATTCGTATGACGCATATGTAACACACGCTTGCGCACTTTCAGCGATTGAACTCTGAATCTATTGCAAACTTTTCTCAACGAAAGAGAGAGAGAGAGAGAGAGATGCGTGCAAGAAAGGTGTATTCGTATTTAACGTTAACGGGAATAGTAGAACTCGGGAGCCAAACGGACACCGGATTGGGTCGCAATCGTGCGAGGCGGACGACGGTGTGGGGTGAGGTGCACTCGACTGTGCCATCCTGAGTCTGCGGACACAGGCGGGCAGGGGAGAAAATCGGCGCGTAAATATCCAGAGCACGTACGGCCCTGTGCCCATACTCAGAGAGCAAGAGAAAGAGAGGTAACGAGGGGCGGGAAGGGGAACAGAGAGAGAGAGAGAGAGAGAACCTACAGGTACACACGCTCTATATACTCTCTCTCTCTCTCTCTCTGGACGCGCTCGCACGCAGTCCGGCACGCATACGCCGGTGGGCCCGCAGGTGGAGGCGCGCGAGGTGGGGAACGGACACCGTCGCGTTTCCCTCTCTCTGGTGGGGGACCACACGTGTGGTGTGTGTATACACCGTGCGCCGACCGGGTAGACTGCTGGGCGGTCGCCGATCCAAACGCGCGCCGGGCACAAACACGCCGAGAAGTCTGCCGAAGATCTGCTCGCGAGGAGAAGAGCAAGAGACGGCTCGATCGATCGATCGATCGATCGGCCGGTCGGTGCGTTTCGGATCTTATCGCGACAGCGGAAGCGGTGATACGAGAGAGAGAGAGGCCGTATTAAATAAAATGAAGAATCAAGAATTTTGCAATTGAAAACGTAACTCAAATAAGATTTAATAAAGTAAATGTACCACGTAATATATTCCTTACTAAAGTTTGAAATTCTGCAGAAGGTACGTGGTAAGAAAATTGGGTCGTATGTTTCGAGAGTTCGAATAAATAGCGAAAAGATGGTGGGTTTTTACGTTGAAAAAAAAAAAATACTTGTTACACGAGAGGTGAAATAATCACACACACACGTTTTGCGACTGTTATCGAATATTTTCCATAAAACAAAAATGAATGTAATGCTGTTTACATCTGAGCAATTACGCAGCATTAGTAACAGTTATTTTGACTCGGATTGTCACACAGTTGTATCGATTAGCATCGCACGGTTTGGAAATTAGATGATTGATGATTTAAATCATCATTGCGAAAACATTATTATATATGCGGAATTCGATATTCGCTTTAATTTATGGATTCGCGTGTGTATCTGCGCGATCGGAGATGCTCGATCGCACGAACGTTTGAATGAGAGGATTTCATATTAAATTAATGCGTTATGCGCGAGCAAATTTTAGTGGGATAATATTATTCGCTTCCCGACAATAACAATCCTATCTGTTAATGTATTCACAATCTGAGTTCTAAATATTTCAGACGAATTTGATGAATTTCCAATCGTGTTTTTCCTCCCAACGGAGTCTTCTTCTTCGAAGCACATCCGTTAATTGAGCAACAGCCGAGGGTCTTATAATGTAAATGCGTCGCGCACATCGTACTAATAAATAAGTTTTAATAACAATATTTATTCACTTCCATCGGTGAGATTCAGGAGATAACGATTTCGAGTATCGGCCGTTTAAATACACACCTTTCGGTCCCTCATACGACCGATGGTAACTCGAAGCGCAAAGGGTTAATAATTTGGCGTATTAATTTAATTCCAGCTCGATCGGGCGAAGGGGAGGAGAGGGGGAGCTGCACACGAGTGGCGGATCGCGATCGGTGGATTAAATCGGGTTCGCGGGCCGCGCGCAAGGCAGATTAATTGCCCGGCGTATTGGTCCGGTATGCCTCGGCGATCGTGTAGACTGCTGGGCGGCCAGCAGCCGCCGATCTCTCTCTCCTAACATATCCGACCGTTCTCGGAGAGCGTGATTATTTTTAGCGATCTGACCGACCGTGCGATCACAGTGAACGGCGGCGCGAGTGCACGGCGGAGCCGTGATCTGCACTCGCGGCCTGCAGATCGTGGAAATTTCTCTCTCTCTCTCTCTCTCTCTTTTTCTCGTTTTCTCTTCCTCTCTTTCCTACTCTTCGGCAGGTCGTAATGAAGTGCGAATGCGAAAAGTATCGCGCGACGGCGATCGTGCGGCGCGCGCCCTTTATTCCGCCCCGCGGACAACTCTCAACACGATCTCTCATTTTGCCACACGATACTTTCGAGACGAATTTCGTGATCTACTTGCGGATTGAAATCGGAGCACCGACTTTGGCCGGTATGAAAGTTAGAGTGTTCACTGTAATATTTCTATTGTCTCGTCTCGTTTTGCGTTTCAGCACTCAGCCAGCGACTGCATAAAGAGCGAGCGCGGACACGTTAAAAGCAGACTGAAACATAAAATAAACATAGTCGGCTTCGGATAATAATCTGTTAAAACCAGTCTTAGATGTTTGCGCAGATGAGAGCTGTAACATCAATTGGTGCTGGTAGAATGTAATTGAGCACGATGATGCATCGCGGAAAAGAAAAACGGTGATTACAAGTGTAAGTTAAGTAAAAAAAAATAACGCGAGAAAACGAAGATTAGAAAGAAGATAAAGTTGAGAAGAAAAGTAATGATACTTCTTATGTTGTTTTCGCAGACTTATTAATTTTTATTTTTATTTTTATTAACGTGGAAGTAAACGCGTGATTGATACTCTCGATGAAACTCTTGTTTCTCGCGATAAATAACTCTTGTCATCCGTGTGTATTATTTTATTTAAAAAAAAAAAACACATTTTAATATCATCCTTGGCGATTTATGTCGTACTGTGATTGAGCTCGCAAGTCGACGGTGTGATCGCCGAAAGGCCTCTATTCGCCAGTTCCTTCCTTCCTTCCTGATCCGTCGTACGTCCCCGAAATTGACAGTCGTTGATACTACGCTCAATGAGCTCGAACGCGATATGATAATTGGCCGGTAACGCATCACCGTCGCGGATTGAGTTACGAGCCTCGCAAGTTGAACTCGATGAGTCATTCGGGTAAAGTGGAGCAAAATGGAGAGAGGGAAAGCGAGAGAGAGAGAGAAAGAGAGCTGCTCTTATTTATCGACGAAATGCTTGAAAAACTATAAATAAAGATATTAGGCCACACGCTCATTCGCGCTCAAAGCTATAAAGCGTTTGTTTTTGTAAGAAAAAGGGTGCAACAAGAGCTGATTTTTTTTTTTTTTTTTTTAACTCTTTCCGACTAGATACCGCGGTACACGCGAGTGTAATTTCAAATTTCTTTCTAGTAAAAGTTTGTATGATAGTGCAATTTTGTGCTAAAAACAATGTATGATTGTCAGTTTATGCAAAATGTATATCTCTCGTGTTCAAACAAACGGGAGAGAAAAACAGACCAGTCTTGCATTTGACGAAGCAAAATGATGTTGTTATTCTTTTTTTTTTTATTTAAAATTTATTTTTGAAATAAAACACATATCGGCGTTCTCTTGCGCTCGATGCTGCGTGTGCTTTACGAGCAAGAAAAAAACTCCCCACGGTCGCATCCTAAATTAGAGCGGGAACGTTACAACGCTCGGCGAGCAAATACGTTGCGCGAGAGGGTCGATGAAGTAGAGTCGGTGCAACAGTAACACATCTAACGGAAAGTGGATTATCGCTCCTCGCTGCGCCGTAAGTGCATTAGTTCTCCTTCAAGACGTTATCGACGATCTTTAGCAATTTTTCGCTCGGATGCGAGTATTATCGCCGATCCGCGCCAATTATCACGTTCGTCGAATGCGCGCCGGTGTCGGTTTCGCTAATCGGCGAGATTAATTCGCGACGCTCGAGATTCTCGTTATCATCCCGCACAATAACCCGATCTTCTGGCAGTGGTGAGAACATGCCATTTCTGTCGCGCCCGCCGTCGCGGCATCGGTTGTTAATCTCCGACAATGAATCAGCGCTGGCACGACTCCGAAAACGCCCGTCCGTCCTCGCCAAATTTCAAGGTTCCGAACTTGTGGACGAACTGGGTGAGAGTTCGATCGATCTCGCGCGTTGCGAGTAATTATTTTACGCAACAGAACAAAAAACGATCTTATCGAAAAGTGTGGTATCGAATTGTTGAACTCGTTTCTCTCGAATTCTCTACAATGCTCGCGAAACGCGATTAAAAAACTATTCTCTTGCCAAGCACAAATGTGTGAGAAAAAAAGATATTTTTCAAAATAATTTTTGAAGATTCTTCTGATGACAGAAACAATCAGAAATCAATTTGAAACATTGCGCGAATCACGACGCGGTTATATATTCGGGTCGATTAATTATTCCCGATGAAGAGTCGCACGGGCCGAAATTTCCAAGTCGGAGGGAAGGAAGGATAGGAAAACGCTCTCGGTTGCATTAAAGCGGAAAAGCTGAACGTTCAAATGCGACACTCACACGTCTATCGAAACACGACTGTTCTCTTTGCATTTTCCTCATTCTCCTTCCATCTCATTCTCTTTGCTGTCTATCAAAGCCGCCTATTCTGTTAAAAAGTCGACAAAAAAATCTCAGCTAGCTTTTCGTTTCTACCTTCGCTTCCCTCTCCCTATCGGCTCGCTCACTGATCCGTCCCCGCTGTTTCATTCCTCCCTCACCGCGAACGAGTCGGCAAAAAAGGACGGCCTGTCGATAACATGTGTTTTTCCCTGCCGTTTGAGCGACCCCCGGCCTACATGTTCAACATACAGACATCATTCACCAGAGATTCTCCTTCTTTTCCCCCTTTCGTCCTTAATACGGATGCACATGCTCAAGATCTCATGCAGACCACAATCAGATCGTAAATTCGCCCAATCGTCGGGCAATTTGGCACGACTGTTCGCACGCAAAAACACTTATTTAAATTCTCTTCCGCGTGTTTCGCCGAGCAATTTGAAATCAAATGAGAAACAATTAAGACCTGGTTTATGCGGGCAATAACTGTTACCTTATGCCGGAACCGGTAGAGTTTAACTATAGGATTCCAATACTCTTCTGTTTATACGCATTCGGAAATTTTGTATAAACAGAAGCATTGAAATCCTATAGTTAAACTCTACCGGTTCCGGCATAAGTTAACAGTTATTGCCCGCATAAACCAGGCCTAAGAGACTTAATTTCTCGTCACTCTTTTCAAAAGGGATGTAAAACACACGGTGCGCACGAAACAAGTTGTGGATGAATTTCGAAACATTTCGCACGTATATCGGGTTTCGCTGTTCTACAAATGTTTTATTTCTTCTCCCACCGTGTTTGGCTCGCGTGCTTTCGATTTTTTTTTTTTTTTTTTATAAAATCGCTGTATTTGAATTTTTTGAAGCATCCCCCTTCGCGCGCGCGCGTGGATTTTACGTGACTGGACATGTTTTTTCCGGGAAACGAAAATGCAGCTGCGAAACGCAGAACCGGCGTGTTGTAACTTTCCACGAAGCTGGTTACCACGTGCAAATTTTACCCGCGTATATATACGATCCCCATATGTAACCGCCCTTTGCGCTTCCCGCGATGTAATTATAGTGATTGGCGCGTATTGATGGACCATTGCGTATCACATTGTAATCGTAATATAATAACGCAAGTACGCGTACATTGTAACGCGCGAGCAAAATGTACGTCCCAAGCGCACAAATTATAGACATTTACGAATGATTTACGCGTGACCTGATTAGCATTGTCCAACGCGTCCGTGTGATATACATACACACACACACACACACATACACACACATTTTAAGTGAATTTTTCACGTGTTGCAAACTAGAATTTTTGTGTTTACACTTGTATACATATATCCATTTGTTTTATTTCTAAAATATTTTTCTGTTGTAGTAGCTTGAGTCAGTTCGAATTTTTCTCAACATTCAATTTTTGCGTATTTTTTACACAATAATAAAAATCAAATATTTACCTAACACATGATATTTTAAATACTTTTCGAAGTACGCGAGCGGTTCTCGAAGCGCGCGGGGAGATATCTAGAGCGTATAGTATGTAAATATAGTAGGATACGCGCGCGTAAAATCCGATATCGATGCTGTTTATAGCAAAACGTGCGTTCGTGTTAATACAGAATGTGTATTTTTTGTTATTTTGTAAACGCAAGCAATTGTTTAAATTGCTAACGAAATGACGATTAAAAAAAAGGAAAAACAAAAAACAAAAAACAATTGACAATTCCCCGCGTTGTATCTCTGTGGATAACACACAAGTTCCCGCAGTCCGTTTTCGTGCCTTTTAGCTCTTCTCTTTTCTGCATATAGGCTGCTCGTTTTACTGTGCGTTGCTTTTCAATTTTCGAACCAGGTTTACGCGACGCTGAACGTTCCTCCCTTCAGCGAAAGAGCCACGAACGTGACTATCGCGCCGATGGATCGAAACGGATGTATATTGTAACTTTCCGGGAAGCTTATTCCAGAGTTTGCGTTTCACGAAACGTTGTCATAGCCTTTCATCGTTGTTTTACAAGCCGATGCCACATTGTGGCGAATTGCAGACCGCCGCGCGCGTTATGCGACGCGTTATGTGTACGTGCGCAGCGCGCGAATTACGCGCCTGCCGATATTTTAACGAGTGCGTATCACGTCGGGACTCCGCTCGCGCTCTATCCGCGAATTAATAGCGCGCGCGTGTGTTGATTTCGCTTAAGTTTTTGACGTTACGTGGTTAATAAACGCGAATCGACGCTTCGCAGAACGGAACGACGCTCGAATTAATTTGCAAATATTCAAGGCCGATGCGCCGTAAAACGTTTTTGCAGCGCGGTGAAAAAATATACCGTCGACGAGCCGCGCACACACGGGTGAGAGTTCTGGCGCAGCCAGCAGCGCGCCTAGAACTCGTTAGATCAGACGGGTCCCGCTCGCCGTTGTCGCAGTTATAAATATCCTACTCACGGGATATTATTTCCGAACGCTCCAGAATACACTCGGATCTCCGAAAGAGGTCACGTAATACGTGGAAAAAAAAAACAAGGAAGCAGGAAATCATCGCTGCGACGAGAATCGACTCGTCATAAAGTTTCTCGCAACACGATATCTCTTTCTAGACTATTTTAGAGTTTCTTAATAAGAATGTCTGATTGCGAAATACTGGTTGGACACGCTGATGTGATCGCGACAAGCTAGTGAAATAAATTGTAATCGTTGACTGAGATACGTGTGGTTGCTCATACTCATAAAGTACACGCTGATGATTCAAAATGAACAATCGATAATCGCGGGGAATATCCTCCGTGAGCATTTTGACCACGAGAACAGAGCCACGCGGCCAAATCCAATCGAGTGGTCATCGAGTCGAGTAATTATCGCGTGTTTGGCTCAATATCTCATTAGAGCAGTACTCTGACCGCCATTTACCGTCGTATTTGCGGAGGCTTTGCGGTCTTTGAGGATGTTCCCGCGGGAATGGCGTGAGGTGTATCGTGACCTCTCTTTCCGCTTCGAGACGACGACTTTGTAATCCGACCGGCTAATCTCGCGCCGCGATTTTTCCGAAGGACTCCGCCGTCTCGTTTCGCCGTCTTTTCTTTTGTTTTTTTTTTTTCTTTCTCTTCTCGCGCTCGTTGCGCCGTGCTTTCTCGCCACGAGCGTTTTCCTCGCCCTTCGCGATGCTGGTCACGATCATCCGGCAACCCTCGCCGTCCGCGCCAGACAGGACACGGTTCTTCGATTCGCCGCACGGAACTCCGGCGAGCTTACCGCTCATTGCCGTGAGGAGATACAAACGGATTCGCGGAAATATTCGGCGCGGCCGTTACCGACGATAGTAAGCACGTACTCTGTATGGTAATCGCGCCCTTTTCCGTCGCTTCCGAGTGTCTCACCCGGCGCTCGAATGTTCTCCCGATATCCGCCTTCGACAATCGTTTTGCCGTTTCGTCGAGCACGGGGAGAGGGTCTTTTAATGTAATACAACGTAAGGCTCGACATAAGCTCCCGTCCAAATGGAATGGGGCGCGTCGTCTTGTTTAGATAGGAAGCTGTTTCGCTGGATTATCTTGGGTCTTTTATGAACCTAACTTTCATCAGAAAGTGGAAAGAGAGATACGAAGACGTCTCTTTTTCTTCTCTTAATACAAATTTCTCATTATTCAAATGGTTATATGTAATATGTATTTATATTTATTTTTATTTACATTTTTTTTATTTCGGTAAAAAGTAAACAATCATAAAGTCAATGAATTTTTAAAAGTTTTTTTTGTCTCTTTCTTTCTTCTTCTCTTTCTCTCTGACTCTGGCATGATTATTTAAGAGATCGAGTAATTAATTCGTCAAGTGAGAAATCACTGTCTGACGGAAATGTTTTTAATCGTACACGATTACGACAGCGAGATAGAATATTCCGCTTTTATAATTGTGCTTGCGGGAGCTCGAGGAAAGCGTTTCTTTTACGTTTTTTCGACGGAAAAAGTGCAAGTTAACAGAAATTACGTTCGCGCTACGTGTTGCGAGAATGGTCGGATCGTGGCTAGCGGGATTTTTGCGCGTCTCACGCGGTGTGAAATAATACGAGGAATCAGGCCATTATTAAAATAGCGCGTTTAGTCTGGCGTTAGCGTTCCGTCGGCCTGATGGAATTGCATCACCGCGACCTACAAAAAATAACGCCTTTCCTAAAAATATTTAGCCGGACAGAGTCCGGAAAACGTACGACACAGGAGAAAAATAACATGCCTGTATTTTTTAATTTTTTGCCGTTTTCGCAAAACTCGCGAGCGCATCTTTCACTTTTCGAAACGTGACGCTGATAAATTTCCAAAACATATTTTGTTTTGTTTTGAAAATTGAAAAATGATCTTTTTGATAAGTGAATGAAAAGCATCTTTTGATATTAAAATTCGAATCGTTCGTAATCACACATCTTTATTCGTTCAATATTACGTTTACGTGACGTATATTTTGAAGAATTCGTAACGTAGAAATTAATAAAAAAAAAAAAAAAAAAATATTACAAAGCAGACAATTAGACAATATTAATTAAATCAACATTTAAGCTGTTTAATTATCCTTATTGATCTTACTTATGATATCCTTTTATTTTTACGCGACTTTCTTGCCGGGAAATCGGAGCTGCGGTCGCGCAGTCGAGCCGAAAAAAGGAGACAAGAGACGGCGAGAGACGGACAGAGACGGACGGATGGACAGTTGCGATGATCGAAGAACGGAACAGCGACCAGCGGTCTGGCCGTCGTCACGATAGTCACAACACGCCGCGAGTTATTGCCCCCGAGTCGCCTCCATCGTTCCTCTCCGCACTCTGCACTCTTCCCACCCTCCATTTCCCGACGGCTTAATTTCTCCAATTCGCGACCGAAACGGCGACCGAGCCGTCCCGACTGTGCGCCGCGGCAAGCGACGAATTTCTCTTTGTCGACGTCACTCTCGTCTTGGCGACCATCTTGTTGGTATCGCCGAGAGAATTGTTCGATAACATCCGCATGCACGTTGCCTATATCGTTGTGTTCTCATTAAAATTGAAAAACTCAAACTAGTGTGATGGATTTACACATCTCTTTATGCACTCGAGAAAAAAAACAAGTTTTGAATCAAGGGGAAAGCAAGAAATTAAAAAGAACTATAGCCACAAATTTTATTAATCTTTTTTTAATCAAAGTTCTTCGCTTCGAAGTTCGAAATTTGCTACAAAATTCGAGAACAAGTCAGAACATCTCTACAACCAACTGACGAAAATGAAGTGATGTGTAATTAACTTGTTACTGTGTGTACGGCGAGAATACACACTTCGTAGTTCTAGACATCATAGTATATCCCATGAGAGAAAGAGAGATGAGATGTGGAGCCAGTCACAACAATAACTATATTGCATTCCGCAGGAGAGATATCGTTGTTATTCGGTTTGATACGCCTGGGTGGCGCACACACAGGATGCGACAAGTTTCCAGCGACTCTTAATCTTAACCGACGACGCACAGCATCATCATTCGTAATTCAAGCGTAAAAAACTGTTTTGAGATCAGAACCATTTTGATAAGTAATATAACAACAATAAACCCGATATGTATATATTTTCTCGATCACAATGCATTTAGACTTAAACATATCACGTACTTAGCGCATCACCGGATGTGTGCACATATTCACGTCGAGTGTGTCCATTGTGTTCTCGCAATATCTTAACAGCGGCGGGCGATGTATCGCGGATTCTGACAGACGTTCGCTCGAGCGGATTCCGGTATATTCGGCGCGGACGCGGAGCCTGCAACATTTTGAAATCGCTGTCACACAGAGATATCATGCATATTTATGCCGCACGTCGACCGTGATTGTTCGTATTTCTGGTCGTCGCGTTTATGCACCTATTTGCATTTCGGCAGTGCACTATCTATTGGTGCACTCGCCAGGAGGAAGAGAGGATGTGTGTGGAAGAGAGAAATAGAGAGAGAGAGAGAGGGACGGAAAGGGGACGGGGCGTACTTTCTTCGAAGCTGCATCGATCTGCGGCCACCAGTTCGCACGGTCCCGTAACCGCTCGACGGCGAACAAATCGCGACGGTTTCTGCGTCCGGCAGCTCGCGTTCGTTCTTGTCCGGTTTTCGGGAACGAGGCGTCGTGTCCGTCTCGCAATCCGAACATGGAGGGCCGGACCAGGCAATGTGGCGCTCTTTTGCTTTAAGTTATTTTTGGCGGTGGTTTAGTTTTTGCCAAGACGATGGATGATCCCGACGTTTCGGGCCTTTCCCTCTCGCGCCTTTCCGCTATCACCGAAACTTCTCGCCCAGGAGGCAGGATCGTTTAACTCTTTAAATACATTGCTAAACGGTTTTACGAAACGCACGCGCGGGATCGGGGGAATTCGTGTCGAGCACCTCGGAGATTTCATGAACGCCGATTAATCTCCTTCTCCTTCTCCTCGTAATACCGGAAAGTCTGTTTGATTTTGAATTATAGAACATTTCGCAAAACTGAACTGAAAATTCATTCGAGAGGATTGCTGGAGGATTAGAGCGACACAATAAAGATTAATTGCTATTACTCTTGGAATTACTAAGATAAATTATACATATTTTTTTAGTTTTTAATCCATTGAATATTATTTTATAATTTGTTTTTTTTTTTTTTTTAATCGTGTTACATTATTACATATATCGTCGTTGCTAATTTCGAAGCGATGCAAATTAAAACGTTTTTCACTACAATGTTATAGTATTTGCAAAACCTTATAATTCAATAAAATAAATATTAGTATTTCGGAACACTAAATTCGATTTTCTTCGCGAAAAAATATCTCAAAAATTCGCGAAGAGTCGACAATCGTTTTATACAGTGCCGTCAAATTCGCGATGCGTTCTCCGACCGGTTCGTTCACCGACGACTCCGGCCAGACGCGCGCGCGTACTACACACTATAAACCACAAAGCGTTCTTTTTTCGCGGCAAAAAGGTAACCCGGTGGACGCGAGCGAGCGAGCGAGCGAGCGAGCAAACGAACGAACGAACGGGTGGAGCGAGCACACAGTGAAATCGTAGAAAGTGTCGGACACGCGAGATACGCGCGCGACAATAAAAAAGTCCATTCATTATTAACGACGAGCGCGACGTGCCGAGCGAGCGAGAAGCGCGCGCGTAAAGTGTAGCGCGATAAATTCCGTCGTCTCGACATGCAAAAAAACGAAGAAAGCAAAAATAAAAAAACAAAAAAACAAAAAAAAACACCGAGAGAAAAGGAAAAAGAATGATCATTAGAAACTCGTTTCGCGCGATCTGCGCTTCGGCACGAAGCGGCAGCTCAACGGCCGTTAACGAGCGTGAGGCGCGCGCGCGCAGCGATATAATAATGACGATGGAAATTTCGCGCGTCGTGCGTCCCCCTTTCGTGCTATTCCTTGTGTCATTGGATCGCTTGCTTGACGAGTTGTCCGCTTGCGTTTTCGCACAATTCGACAATGGTCAGGACATCGGACTCCGGTCGCCGCAAGCGAGATCGTTTTGCAGCGAGACCGCTATAGCGCGTGCGCCGGTCAAATAATAGCGCACAACCCCTCGCTCCCCCCCGTGTTCGTACTTGTCCCGGGCGTTCGGTTAACCAGATGATAACCCGCATAATCGCTCTCGCCGTACCGTGAGCGGTAATGATCACGCAAACGTACTCATCGATGCTTACATGCCCCGTACGCGCTTTGCGAGATGCACGTGACGAGCAAACGGCCCTCTATCTGAATTTTTCACAACAAATTCGCATTTCAATTTACAAGTCAATTACAAAATCTGAAATTAAATAATGCGGAGAACGAAGAGACGCAAATTAACGTCGATAGCTTCGAAAGATCGCTCGATAAAACTGATTGCGAAACGATGTCTATCTCTTTCTCTTGAATCTGTCTTACACGTCGTGACTCGAGCGCAGAAGAGACATCAAGCGAGCGCACACTCAGACAGACAGACGGACGATGGCAGTCGCTCTTAAATCGGTGGATCTCCGCGTCCTTACTTTCTTTGCATCAAACGCAGTGGTCAACCCCGCGCAGCGCGTCGTGCTCATGGCGAACGGTCATCGTATAAGGCCAAGCGGCCGCAGCCGGATTCGCAGGAGCGACCGGGATTCTGCCTTTAGCCGACTCGCGGAACTGTACTACGGCTGTTTATATGGTGTCCTCTGCTATTCCGTGTATGTATGTATCTTTCCGCGCGCGTCTCTGTGTACATATACTCTCATTCCCTCCTTACCGATGCCATGCCGCGTCGCGCATCGCCATGTTTGTTGTGGGAAAATCGCAGAAAACAAACTCGTTTGTTCCCGTCGGCTTCTCTCTCTCTTTCTCTCTATCTCTCTCTTTCTCTTCGAGTTCGAATTACAATACGATTCGATCCGAATTATAATTTGATCGACATTGAAACGAGCTACTCAATAACCTTGAGTAGCGGAATGTACATATTGATTTATTTTCAATCACACAAGCTGTTTTAACGTCAGAATATTGACTGTTAGTTTTGTACAAACAAGTGAATAAATAAAATCGTTCGTTCACGCTCCGCTCGAAAACGACCGAAAAGTGTCAGTTCTCACGCGTGTTGATATTTTTCGTCTGCGTGTAATTTCTGATTTTAAATTTCACCTGCGTGAAACGGTGAATAGTAAAAAATGTAATAATAAAGTATAATGTTTATTTTACGCGAATGGTGACGCAAGATATTAATGACGGGGTCGTTTTTCGGCAATTTATGTCGACGGCGAGTCGATGAAAACGCAACGTGTCTCATTTGACGTCGCGGTCGACAGTGACAACTCATATCGGAGTTCTGCCGATTTGTCGGGAGAACCCGGAGCAGCGCACCGCACGGTAAATATTATTAGTATCGATCCGGTCGGTCATTAATAGTTGTTTCGTGACACGACGCATTTCCCGCGCACGCTACTGAATGTAATTCGAACGCGGCGCAGTGTCATCGTTATCGTTACGTCGGCGAGGACTCGATTTACCGGCGCTCCGGGTTTAATCCTCTCGGGAGTGTTATGACACTCACGTCGCCGCGATTTTCTCGCCACGTTAGTCGCAATCCGCACGCCGCGTTGTCGCTGTTGCGCCGTCGTTCTCGCTGTCGTCGTCGTCGTCATCGTCGTCGTCGTCGTCGTCGTCGTCGTCGTCGTCGTCGTCGACGAAGAAACACATCGAAGATCTAGAAGAGCGGCAATTTAGTTATCGCAAACTGCACAATGCTGCACGCGTGATTGTCTCTGCATGTCTTGCATTTTAATTGAAGTTAAAAAACGCATTATTATTTAAATTTTAATCGCGTGTTTATTTTGTTATCGTGACCGGGCAAATCTATTCCGACAATTTAACTTTCACTTTCAGTTTAATATCTCACCGAGTTAAAAAATGATTCATCAATGTGTCGTTAGTTACTCTTGGATGTGCCAAGCAAATAGTTTATGAGTTTACGTCGTTAATAATGGTTTTTTTTAGTAGCGATCACCTTGAAATAATTATCGCGTTTTTAAATTGTTAACCGCTCTCGGAAATTATGTATTTGATGGTGGCGAAAAACTCGGGGTGACTCGACTTGGGGTCTTCTTCGCAACCTCAATAATGTGCTTGCTTTCTCGCTAGTGTCTCTCCTCTTCCCCCTTTTCGTTTCTGCAAACCGTAGCTCCCAGGCACGCGCGACTTTGTTTTATGATGTACGGGCAATTACGTTATCGGCATAACGGCGCTTGCTAATATTTCTCAAGCGCTCTAATGGCACGCAAGCGTGTACTGCCATAAAAGATGCTACGAAGGGAAATACGTCATTTATTAGTTACTTTTCTAAGAAAATATCTTTAGAACATAGAGAGAGAGAGAGAGGTATCATAAAATAAATGAATGCTTCGGGAAGTTCTAATCTCTATATAGATTTTCTATCATACAAAAGTGAGATATATATCACAATTTGTTTTATGAAAAAGAAAATTTAATTTACTTGTAAAAATTGAAGGACATTACGTGACGCAATAAATCAATTCTTAACGAAAGAGACAGTATAATTCAAAAATAAATTCTTTTTTCTTGAATTATTTTTTTTTAATTTCCGAGATATATAGCATTTTTAAATTATAAATATATACATTTAGTGTATTTATTTAATGTGTAATTATTTTGAGGCACTTGTTAAGCAAACGATCTCTCTCACAACTTTGAGATATATTTATCATCAACAAAATGACATATGAAATATCATAATATTTTTTAATAATTTACTGGTTTTTAATAACTATTTTCGTCTTGCAATCTCTCTCAATAAATAAGCGCGGAGGGAAAATCGAAATCTTCACTCAAGCATTTTGCTTGTCCGAGTCAAGTGGGCTCTTCGCTCAATGAAAAGCTCCAAGTCTCTCGATTCGTCGATAAATGTATTCGCATCGAGCGATGACGAAAGCCACTTAGCCCCCGAGGAAGTCTAAGAATCGAAGAAGAGACTCTTCTCGAAGACGCGCTCTGCAGCGACGGCAATGTGGACGACGAGAACCATGAACAAGACGACTACGACAACAACGACGACGACGGCGTCGACGACGCCGACGACGACGACGACGACGACGACTACGACCACTACGACGACTACGACTACGACGACGACTACGACGACGACGACGACGACGTCGGCGATGGCAGGCAAGGAGAGAGGTGGCGCAAATGCGAGACGACGAAAATATTGGGTCTATTTCGAAATTCTATTTCGGTGCGTCGGCCGAGCGTCGAGCTTGCGCTGCTCTTCCACGGCAAAGCAGCGTGTACGCGCGTACGCACGCGTGAGAGGAGAGTCTCCGACGAGACGGCATTATTTTACTATTATGTTTTTATTTAAAACAAATTATTTAGAAAATTATTTTATACAAGACGCATGAATCCGCATTTGTTCACAAAGAAAAAAAACGAGAGACGTTACAACACGAATTATTTTCCGCTTAAAAGTGTAATATGACGTTGGGTTTTAAAGAGTCGTTACACACAAGTTGCATAAGTGGAGAAAAAAGCGACAATTGTTGTTGTTATTACATTTAGAAAGCTTAAAAGAGACAAAAGCTCTCTCGGTGGTTGCACGCGCCACCGCGCCAACGGCATTGCATGCGCGTACTTTCATTGTATCTTCCCCGGCTAAGTTGACCCCTTGGTCAGAGGGAGTTGGCACGTGTTACAGAATTGGTTGGCACGTGTTGGTGAAAACAGGCGCTACGGTCAGACTTGCTAAATATCAAGTTTTACTAAATCGCGCGGCATCGTGTAGAAACGCCACCTTTGTGTCGGCGGTATAACAAACAGGATTACCGAGGGAAAATTACATTAAATAAGTTTTCCAGAGAAAGCTGTAACTCCGCTTGGCATTCGTGATTAAAGGGTTACAAAAGTTGTGACATTACCTTCGGCTTTTCGCACGATTAGCAACAAACATTTTCCACATTCAATTTTCGCAATTTTCTTGAATTTTCAAGTTTCAAGAGCGCGACGAGTAACCCGATTTTGTAAATATTCTTATAACACATTTTGAGAAATCGCAAATCTGAATGAAAATGCGAGATACAGAAAAGTTGAAATGTAAAATAAATAAAATATCGTTGAAAAATATCAGAAGAAAACTTGCAATGTTATTGTTTGTTTTTAACGATATTATATTTTTATGGTGACAATAATATATTTTTATATCAATGTTCATCACGAAGCAATGAAGAAAAACAGGATGTTTTTGCCATTTAAATTCGGCTTGAAGATAAAAAGAAAGTCGAAGAATTTCTCTCGTGAACGTGAGTTCGCGGAAACGTCGCATTGAATTTTTCCGTCGCCGAGAGTCATTTCGAATAAATCACGAATCGCGCGCAAAGCCGAAAATAAATCGCGATCGCGCGCGGCTATTACGAAGCATAACGCAAGATCGAGTCAGCGCAGACGTCTATAACACCGCCGGTCTCTCGGAACCACCCATAGATCACCGACCCAGGCTTTAGTATATTTTCTAGTAACGAGTAGTAAATTTGTATCGCTGAGTGATATACAATCCCGCGTTTCTACGTGTCTCGGTCGAGCGCGCGCGCGCGCGCGCAAGAGCCGTTGGGGAGCGAGATATCGTTTTCAAAGAGCGGCGCACAAATGACGTTTACCCTGCCCTGCCTATTTTCATTCTCATCGCGGCGTTCCATCCCGCGCGACGACTCGTTTCTTAACAAACTGCGAACGTGCTATTAAGATGTCTGCCGGGACTTCCGCTCGGCCGGAGACGTTCCGGATGCAACGTCGAAGCGACAGTTGCAACACTCAGAATGTGCTCCAATTTCCGAATGAAAAAGAAAAGTCACGCGCGGGAAGCTATTTATTTCGACAATCACAGTGAGTAAAACGCAGTTCGCGGTTGTGAACGTCGTCGTGAGAATGAATTGAGAAACGTAACACATTGCATTTTTCAATTAGCGCATATTACATTGGCGCGCAAAGTAAACGGTAAAAACGGTGTTATCGATTATATAACGTTTATTTTGATCGTAATACAGTTTTTGGCTTTCATATATCAAGTGAAAACGTTTCACGTTTCAAGAAATGTTTTATATTTATTTTAATCAGTATTTTTTTATGCGGATTACATATCGTGAAAACGTAAACAAACCAATGAAATAAAACTGACTTTCTGCGAGCTTGGTTGAAATAAAAATAAAACGCCCGAGATGATTATTAATTGTTAAAAATAAAAACGTTTATGTGTATTTTATACATGTATTGATGTATGTATATAGAGGGAGGAGGGAAAGATCGATTCGTACATAGGATTTGCTGTGACGACAGTCTTTAGTCGAAGTCTTGAAATTTAATTTGAACTGTGACGTATTGATTATAATGTAACTATTTTTTGAACTGTAATGTATATTGACGTGACACACACTCTCTCTCTCTCTGCGAAACACATTTCGCTTTGTACACCTCTTTGTTAATGAGCAGTTTTTTCTCCAAATAAGGTTTTCAGAAATTTATTCCTAGTATCGGCAAGTTTTTGGAGGTAACGATCTCCGAGAGCAGATCGCGGACACGTGACGTACGTGGGTCGTACAGCGCGCGAAGAACATTATTTACATTAATATATGCATTTGTTTGATTCCGTTAAATCGTTTTTAAATTTAAATAAATTGACTCTACGATCTCTATAATATTTATCTTATGTGAAATGTAAAATATTTTAAGGCTGAAAGTTGTCACTTTTTATTTGTCGTAACACTTGCAAAAATGAAGAGAAAGATACACGTGTATTGGTGCATATTGCGACGCATTTAAATGAGTTACTCAAAAAAAAAAGAAATTATCTTACACGTGACACAGTAGTTATTATTGTGCGACAAAACCACGCTGAGAAACTTTGCAGCGCGCGGGGCTTTTGTTGAAAGAGTAGTTCCACTACTCAAATGCACTACTCTGTTGTAGTTATTATTTGAGTCAGACTATTTCTTTCCGCGTGAGTTCGCTTTGCCACTACGAGATTTATAAATATCTACGAGTATAATGTTCCATCTGAAAATGATGGAACCTGACCTAGTTTAACGTCGTGCGACATGTCTCTTTGTTTTGAGGCGTTCTCCGAAATGTTTCCTAATTTATTTCCGCTTTTTGTCATTTGCAATAAAAAGCGTGGTGCGGAAGATATAAATCGCAAAGAGATATAAATATACTTCCAATTCCTCTTGTGTTTCTTCACTTTCCCTCGTTACATAACAAAACAAACTGGAACACGTTCGTAATTAAATTCAGCGACGCACCGTAATAACTATTTAATAACTTATCAATCTTTTCAATAATTTATACAAATAAATTCTCTCTTAAATCTCGATCGCTCGCGAAGAACAAATTATCGAGCGGGATCTTCAACAAGATCGGCTGCGTAATCTGTCCGTAACCTAACCGGCGTAATCTGTCGTTGCACAGCGTGGCGTCGCAGTGCGGATGCAAGGATTGGGAAATTCTTCAATATTGTTCTATACATATATATATATATATATAAACATAAAGCGTGTGTGCGTGACTACTACTGGTAGTCGGCCGGGTTTGGTGTGTAATAGCGGAGCGAATTAAAGCGCGCGCGCGACGAGCGACGACCGGTCTCTCTCACCGGCTCGAAAACATTTACCAAGGAATCCGCGAGATAACCTCGCGCTTACGAGTGAAACTTTTTATCTGCCTGGCGTGATATACGAGCCCGAACTCCTACCTCGCCATGGCTTCGGCCGCGGGGTAAAACCCGAACGGTGAACGCTCGAACGTTTTACCCACCGATAGCGATCTAATGCACAATGTCTATTTGCTCGACCCGCTGTCTAGCCGCGCGGGAACTGTTTGCCTCCAACGTCGCTTTTTTTTCGCTTGTAGTTGAATTGTAATGCATAATTAATATCTGTCCATATTACATGTCGTTGCGCGTCTAAAGTGGCCGAACAAGTTAATCATTACGGTTGATTACAAAATGACTAACTGGCTGAATTTACGCGGATAATTTACTACCACAAACGAAGGGGGAAATTGATGTTGAATTAGTCACCGCGTGTCATTCAAAGATTTTTCTTTTATTTTTGGTTTTCTTTTTTTTTTTTAAAGAAAATTTATCTTGCAAAGTTTCTTTAATCGCGCAGAGCGTTCCAGAACTGTCGGTCTGAATTTTACCGTCAGATTCTTTGAGAAATGTAGACTCGATCTTTCTTGCGATTCCCGTAGGTAGAGGAGATCAACGTTTGAGTAATTGCACTATGCGACGTTAGGCGACTCTCTCGTCCCAAGGTAAATAAACTCATCTATCTATTTATGTCTTTCTTGTGCAACACAACTTCGCGTTCACGAACAGAGAGACGAATCCTTGCGGCGGTTTGCACCTTCCGGACGAATTTCCTCATTTCGAGAGAACTCGCGTTGGTGTTTGTTTATCCCGTAATTATCAAACAACAAGATGAACGTACATATGTTCGTGCTTGTTACTTGTAGGATAAGAGTGTTGTTAAGATTTAGAAACGAGACATTTTACAAAATATGTTGAGTGGAAAGAGAAAGAGAGAGAGATTTAATACGACAAAAAATGTTCAAGAACACGGAAGCTTTCTATTCTTTGCGACCTCTGATATATAGCGGCGACCTCCGAATACAACAAGGTTCGATAACAAAAATAAATTATTAAATTATGTCCGCATTTATACGTGTAATGATGCAAGTGATATACAAGTTAAAAAAACGCAAAAAGACCGGAGGGCACGAATTCAATACGTATAAGGAGATAAGAAAAGTTTATGGGAAATGTGAGTTGGATAAAAATCACACATAGTTTGGTTTTAAATATAACATAAACATTGCGGCAAGCCGGAAACTTGCCTCTCGTTTTCTTCAAGATAAAACTCGAGGCACGGATTTTAACAATATCTACTCGCGCGAGGATCTCGTTAAAAGTTGTCGGAGAAACTGCAAGTCCCAACTATAGGTATATATATATATATATATTGATACGCTAAAGGGATTCGAAGAAAGATGCAACACAAAGAAATCTTGAGACCTTTTCTGGGCGTCTTTCTTCTGTTTGCCTCCTATGCAGATAGGCATGCTCCCCGTTTATAATCCCGCTCGTTTTTTCTGGAAAGCTTCCACTGTAATTACTTCGGCACCGTTATACAATAATCTCGTAGACTCTTATAGCCGCACGAAGTGGGCGAGAAGTTGGCGCGCGACCAATTCCGACGCAAAATGCATTCGCGTAGCTTCGCCGCTGCGGTCGTTCGCTTCGCTTGAGTTTTTCGCTCTCGCGACGCGAGCGCAGAAATCGAAGCAGTTTGCGAAGTCTTTCACTCACGCTGCGTACGTACATTTCCGAAGGCCGAAACAAAAATATATCAAACTTCCGCATAATTTCTCCATAAGAACGTTTTTTTATCAGATGATCTGTCGTATTCGGAAGCGTAGAAATTTATCGGATTTTATAATTTGACACGTAATTTGCCATTTTCATCGGCATGATACTTTGAATGAAAAAAGAAACTTTTGCTTTTTGATCGGAAAATTTGTCGTGAAATTGTCGCATTTTATTTACCGGAACACTCGAACGTGCCGCAAAACGCACGCACGTTCAAGTGCAGTGTCTCGAACACACAGGCCGATCGAGACTCTCACGGCCTATCAGTTCCTCGGTTTCACGGTAGCCGGGCGAAAGCGCGGCCAATCGCCTCGTGGGAGTAATACACAATATCTTTCGCCGTGTCCCGGCCGATCTGCTCGCGATACCGCACGCGGCTACCGATATCGTCGGACATTGCGAATCGATGGGAAACACCGCGTCCGCGGGATCCGCATTGTCGCACTGCTGCGGACCATTTCCCACCGGACCATGTGTATATGTGTGTTGTGTATGTGAATGCCGGGCGTGTGTACCGAACTTGGTAGAACTGTAATACATCGAGTGGGATCGGCGCAGCGGCGGCGCCCGTAGTCTCTGTGCGCAGCACGAGCTGATACGGAACTTTGCTTTCGCGATCCTGCTCGCGAGAGGAAAATTCCTCCTTTCTCCGCGTCGAGACGCAACACCGTGACCTGCGAGCTCGATTAAAGGTGGGACACATGTCAGTTTAACGTCGTATCTTTCTTCCATTTTTTCTCTCTCATGTATAAAGAATATAATCTGAGTAAATTCCACAAAAATGAGCTACCCGGAGAACGCGACATGATGTTTCATTTTGAAGGATTATTCAGAAAATGCGAGTCTTTCATGGAAGGAATAAAACAATGCGAAGCTTAACCGTACTTTAGCAGATGGGAGATTTTTTTTCTGCATAAAACAGATCACTTTTTAGTCTTGCGAAGAATCCTTTTACGCACACACACACACACACACACACACACATTCCTATATACGAGGCACTCGCACTTAATTGGACCTATTATTATTCGCATGTACGCGCGCGCTGACGCACACTTTCAGTAAAAACTGAAAGAAACGTTTGTACACGATTTCTGTTGTGTGTGTATGTGTTTTTTTTCGAAGTTCTATGATCGCGCGAATGAATTTTCCATTCGCGCGCGTACGTGCGCCCCCCCCCCCCCACATTATTAGAAACTTTATGAAAACCGAAGTAGCACCGCAACTGCGGAAATCAATGCAGCTGCAGCCTGCGCGCGATGTGCGGTTTCATTGACGCACGGCGGTTGTAGAACACGGTAGGAAAAACGGCGTTGTGTCTCTTTTCGACCAATGCGCGACTTTGAAAGCTCTTTCGAGAGTGAAAAGTCTGTGTGTGAAAGCACGAACCGATCGACCGGCATTTCACGCTCCAGTAAGTCTCGAGCTGTCTCTTTTGGCCTTCGCATCCGCACGCCTGCAATTGTAGAATTTTCTCGCAAGCGCTCCGCGTGAGTGCGAAGCCGAGCTTTTTTTTTTTTTTTTTTATCACGACGAGAAAACAGAGATCACGAAAAAGTACACCGTAAAATCCGCGCAATTCTTTATCTGCAATTAAATATCGTGCTCGACAATACAGCAAATTGTCACGGTACTATTTTTATAAGCTTAAATAGATATTTGTTTTGTGTTTTCATATGTGAAAAAAAAAACTCACAGAAAATTTTTGCAATGTATCGCTTACGCAGAGAAAGTAATGCGCTACATGTTTTTTAATTTATTAGAACGTAACCGAGAGAGATCAACTGATCTTACTCGTTCGACAACTTGTCCGAGAGGTTATTTCATTTTTCGCGAAAATGTTGATATCACATCCGATTTTCTGCCGATCAATCATGTGCGTGCGGATAACGTGACGAGAAACCAGGTGACGCGGAAACTCTTTTGACACGTACATTTCCGCGAGTTTACGCACGTAAAACACGTTGTCTACCCGACTCTCTCTTTTTCTCTCTCTTTCTCTCTCTCTTTCTCTCTTTTTCTATATATATATATATATATATAAAACTGCCTGCAGCCGTGCTACTGCAGATTCTGTGGATCTTATGTAAGGCCAAGCGCACCCCGCGTTGCATAATTAAAAGTTTTAATTATCAGCCGGCTCGGGTGAACTTTCTCGCAAAGGGTCGCTCTGGGATCGGGGCACATTTTACCCAACAGCTTCTTACATTGTCGCCATTAAAAGCGCAGCTTCTTTCAGCGGAATCGACACAACAGCCTTTACGAAATAATTATGTGCGCGAACTTCTCTGAATCCGCCGTCGTCGACCGGTTTACTTTTTGATCCTTTTTCGTGTACTCTCGTTGAATACAAATTGTTGAAGCGGATTGTATTCCCTCGGATGCGTTCTCTTTTATCCGCATGTTCTATATCCTATCATGTTTTCCTGAAAAAACGTGCTTCTCTTACATTTCTTATGTGGCACATATTATTAGTCTTGTTTAAATACATAGCGGCGAGAGTTTGTGTTGCTGTGGCTGTGCAAACTAAAAAAATCTCAATATTTCTGAGATCTTTTTCCTCATTAAGATCTCACTTTTATCACCGGTGTTCTTGTCAAATATGTAATTTTCAGAACGCAAGTATGTTCCATAATTTTACTGTTTCCGTTTGTTCTCTTCTGTTACACACTCTGTGTTCTCGATCGCTGTTTCATTAATAATCCCTCGCAGAAAGAATATGGTTCTATTTTTAATTTAGAAGTCAAAGCGAGGAGCGCTTTCAGCGCTCGTCTATCTACAGAATTTCTCGCTGCAATCGACGCTCTGGTAAACGCACCGGTAAACTGATTTTCATTGTTTCACACACGCGCGCGCGCACACACACACACGCACTTCGGAACTCAAATATTATATTAAACCGTAACGTGCGTGTACTGTGCGTATAAAGGCGTAAATATGCATACAGCCTGCATAAACAGGATGCGCTAGCGTGCGCGTCGGCGTTTAACATTATTCATAGGGCCCGAAACCGTCTCGTCCAAAATTAGCGCGACAGCCAGTTCGTCCGATAGTCGTGTAATCTGAATGCAAATTTACATCACGCTCTCTTCTTTCACGCCGATTTTCAATCATCTCGGGTTTATTTTTTTTTTTTTTTTTTACGCCCGGAACGAGGCACGATTGTTAACGCGAAGTAAATTTGGTTTTGCAAACGATTTCATCGATGTCTCGCTTCCTCAATGGTTATAATCGCGAAGTTTTCTTATTGTTTAAGTTTTGTCTTCTATTTTTTTTTTTTTTTATCTCTATTGCTGTCATTTCGCCCAAGTTGTACTTCTGGTTGGTTCTTTTCTCGTATCAGAATCCCAGGATCTAATAATCGCTTCTCGAGATGGCACTGCGACTCTCGTTACACCGCCCAGAACGAGAAAGGAGGGCTTTATAGGTCGCTCGTATATACATACGCCGTATCATTACGTGAGTCAGTGTATAGAAATGGAAAGAAATCGCTGGACTGGAAATGTCGTCTTACCCTAATCGCCACGCCATCGTGTGCGATATGATCGCGGTCATGAATATTAATCGTCCGCGCCCGGAGCGCTCTATGCCGGAACGTCTCGCGCTTTAAAGACGGCCGTTTAACGCCGCTCGCGCGAGCGTGTATATCTTCTGATCCTGGAATTTCAGGTAATCCGCGAGTTTACGGCGGGCGTTCATGCGCATAATTAAACGCGCGACGACGAAAAGGGAAGCATCGAAACTGCCGACACTCGAGTCGCCAGCGAAACATATAAAGGAGGAAAGGGTGTTATTTCGTACTTTCTCAAAGATAGCGCAATATTGTTTTTACGGTCGCTAATATTCCATTCGCGTAAAATTCTCTCACGAGCGTGAACATCAAAATAGCGAAATTCGAACCGTAAAGTGCGCGAACAGTATTTAAATTATTTAATATTGTCAATATTTTACACTCCGTATCTCGTGGTAATAAAATTTATGAGTTGAAACAAAAGTAAAATATAATATTTAAGTAAAATCTAATATAATATTTAAGTAAAATCTAATATAATATTCAAGTTACGTAAAAAGATAATATTTATAATATACATTCTTCTTTTATTATTAAAAATAACGTTTTTTTTCCTTTCGCGTATAAATAATTTTATCTCATTCTTAATCAAAAGCTTATCTCTCTTTAATGTTTTATCACTTTTGATAGCTAACGCCGCCATTCTGCTTTGTTCAAATTTTCCCACAGATAATACGAGAGGCGCGCAATTGTTAGCACACACAGGCGTTCTATTGCGAGACAGCCCGTATTTAGAGCGAGAAATTTCGCTTAAAACTGCAACAGTGGATTTGTCAAACGGGGAAACTATTGATTCGCTGTCGTAATGAGGCGCGCCCGAGTCTCGTATGTACTCGCTTCGGAGCGACAAGCACACACGCGTGTCGTGAAGAGCAGCAATTGCGCCGCGACGTGAACGATGCATATGCCGGTGCATCCACGCGTGCCACGGGTAGACCAGGCAGTGCATCGTCGTACCAACCGGAAGTGCAGCACACTAAGGTCTCTCGCCGCGATCGATAATATGCCACGACGCATTACGATTCAAACCGAAAACGGATTAGACTCTCGGCCGCGAGAATTCTCTTCAAGATTAATCGCGCGATTATGGAGCTTCGCTCGCGGTAATTGTAACGGACAAGTAGATTGGAGAAGATGCGTTGCGTGAGCGCTGAATCGTTTCCAGTCGACGAAATACGATCCGTGAGACGGAGAAGAAAAGAGAAAGACATGTTTAGCGAAATTCGATAAAAGCTTTTTATCTCTCTATTGGAAAGTGAAGTTTAGAAATCTTTCTATAAACTTTACACAAAAGAGAATCTAATAAAAGAATTTATTCGAAAACTGGACTGGATTTGAAACTGACCTGGTACGCATCTATTAAATTTGTCAAAGTGTTGCAAGTTTCTTTGATAAAATTTTTATGTTGAAAATCTGAAAGTGTCTCGTATTTACAATGCAATTTGACGTTCAATAACGTAAAGTAAACTCATTGGATTAATCGAAATTTTACGGTGACAAGAGTCGAGATAAACTTGTTGCGGAAATAATATTATTCACGACTGTCGAGACAAAATTATCGTTTCCGTCGGGGTTTTGTGCTATCAATATGCTCGGGATTAATTAATATTGGCAACATTTATCGACGATTTATTTTTAGTGTGTTTCGGTAACGATTTTGGCAACCTCCGGATTTGCTCGATCACGTTGTTTTATCGCGTCATTTCTGTATATAAATAGTCGAAAGTGACAACGAAGTCACGGTTGCAGCATGACAAACATACAGAGAGAAGAATTTCGCGGATAAAATCCCGTAACTCGAACGTCGTCGGCAAATCTCGAAGTGATAAAACAGCAGCGGCTTTCACACAAACTTACATCAAGCAGCCGTGTAATACTAAAAAGTCGCGAAAAAAATTTATTGTTAATTCTGAATTATTCAGTAAAACTGAGAATTGCTATAATAAATTTGAGAATTATTCAATAAAAATTGTTTTCTTCACGCGACAATGAAGAAAAACATATGCAGCAACGTCTGTTATGATTTCTACCAATTAATCAAAAAAGTATCACGCAACTGTGTGTAGGTACTTGAATGCTGTTTTTAGCGAATGCGAGATTTAGACAGACGACTTTCCACGTTGAGTTGTTTCGCCGGTCTACATAGACGTCATTATACGCGCAATGTGCCTCGACGGAAACGTTAGCGTAAGTTCGCGATGATCGATACGGCTTCTCTTCTCTTTCTCTCTCTCTCTCTCTCTCTCTCTCTCTCTCTCTCTCTCTCTCTCTCTCTCTCGTAGGTAGGTAGATATACCGAAAAGCTGATTAGCGCGGTGCCGCCGCGGGCCAGTATTCACGCTACTCAAGATGGGCTCCGGTTACTCGCCCCGGCGAAACCGGGGTGGCGTACCTACGGCGTGCCGTGAGGTGCGCGAGTAGTACCTTGGCTTTGATCAAGTACGTGCTTTCACGGTTTGAGCCGCGGCTGATGAATCGCTTTAATTCGTTTCTGCGAATAGAGCCCGCCGGGCAGCTATAATTTTCAACCGCCCGCTCCGCCAATTATCCGGACGAATCGCAACGCAAACAAAATGAGGCTTATCGTCGCGGAATCGTCCGCCGTAATTTTGACAGTCTTATCAGTTCGGAATTAATTCTCGTTGCTTGCTGTCACGACGATTTCAGAGAGGATTTAAAAATAACGTGTATAAGAGAAATTGGGAGGAGCTGCGTCGTCGAGAGAAAGAGACAAGAAGGGCGTATTTAGCGAAATTCTATAAGCTCTTTATCTCTCTATCGGAAAGTTGGTTGTTTGTTTTAGAAAATCCTTACAAATTGTCTTTGTACATAGGAAGAGAAATAATAATAAAAGAGCTCACGGGGGGATCTGGAATTGACTGGTAGATATTAAACTTGCAACGTATTCGGGTTTTGCGAAAAATCTATTACGATTAGCAGTGAGTCTGGTTCCGGGAAAAGGGAGAGAAAAGACGCGCCCGGCGCCAACGTACTGTGTTCATAGAAAGTTAACACAGGAAAACGATCGATTCGCTTCGATCGCCAATATAATACCTATTGCTATCGTTAAAGTACATAGGTGCGGTCCCGCCTGGTATACACGGTGATCCGTAAACGCCAACCTTGACCCAGCCAAGCCTTCTTTTTCCCCAGCGCAAAAGCTAGGAACGAAATAATTACCGTTGCAACTGCTTCGTGTTTCAGCTATTACGTAGCCGCGTGAATTTACGATAGTGTGTCAGTATTTATGGCGTGGTAAAATATTCTGTAAATACAATGACCTATCATTGTTGCCAATGTATCTCTCGTGGCTGACATCGCGTGACCATCTCAGTACAGATTGGTCGAATATAACTGCCGTGAGAATTTATTTTTTAGCAAGGCTTTAAAAAAAAAAAAAAAAAAAAACAAATACATAGAAAATTGTGCAAACACATCAATAGATGACAGTAAATTAATAGATAAACAAATTGGAAAATTAATGGAAATTTAATGACTGGTGTGTACAAAATTTATGTGATATTTGTAATTAGTTAAAACACAAGCGCGCGCACGCGAGAGAGAGAGATCGTTCAGTGTTCGAGCGTTGAAACAAGCCAATTTGATATTCCGATGACAAATAAATGCGACGAACATTCGAAAAAGAGAGTTCACGGACATGAAAAACATTTCATTACGAATTCCGCGTTCGCCGCTTTTTTAGTTCAGGTGTTTCAGGTCACCAGGGTTCGAGTTGCTCGTACGGCGGACTCGCGTTGCCATTTCGGTAACTCCGCGAAATCGAGTTCTCGAGAATATTCCCGTGCGAGGCGTGTGGGTGGCGGTTTCTCTCGCATGGAGATTCAATTATAAACTTGTAATCCGCCATAATCCGCGTTTGACGGTCGCGGCTCAACAGGTCAGGGGTGCCGGTGGGCGGCATTGTTTTTCGTAATCCTGATGAATATTAATGTGTCGGTCTTGTGAAAAAAGAAGGAGGGGGCGGAGAGAAGGGAAGGGACAGAGAAAAGAAATAGAAGGCATCGCGCACCAAGGCATGATCAGTCGCTCTCTCGGCCTTTTCATGTGTCCCCTCTTTCCCTCCCCCCGTTCTTTTCCGCCCTCTCAGTCTATCCGCTTTCTCTTTCTCTCTCCTTCGTTCTGTCTCCCTCGGTATTCTTTTCGCGTGTGGCTTAGTCACAGTCGGCAGAGGTGAGCCGAGAGCCCGCGGTGAATCCACTTTACGTGGGTATTCAAATTTTGAGCGCGTGTGCCCGGAATGTGAGATCCCCGCCGTCGCCGCCGGCTCGTCCGCGTCATCCTCCGTGCCGCAGAAAGGAAATGTCGCGCAGCTCTCGCCGCTCGCGAGAGATATACAGTGTTCCGAGCTTTATAGACTCTTTCGGGGAAAAAAAAAAATCATCAAATCCAATTTTGACACTGTCTGAAATCATACATTGTAGATGGCGATCATAAAAAATTTTGTTTTCCAACGTGGGATCAGATGTAGAAATGTTTCTCTTTAAATTTGCGACTGTCAGAAATCGAAAAAAAAAAAAATGACGTTAATTTAACTTGACGGAATTTGTCCGAATCGCAAAAGTCTCTTTGCTGATTTCGTCCCGATCGATTAGTAGATCGTCTTTGCGGGAATTCGCCGCAGGGACATTTCCACGTGCTTATACGCGATCAGAGGCGCTGTTTGCTCGCGCGCTTACCCGCGCGCGCGCGGTGTATTCGTGCGTTTATTTAATACGGGGCCGCCCGCCACGCACGTGCATGTAAATTGCGCGGTGCACCACGGCCAGGACTGCACTTTACTCGACATATTTCGATCAACCGACTTCGTAATTAGGGGTGCTTAAATTTAATGGTGTATTGATGCTGTTATTCGGGTACCGTAGATCGGATATTGACGTTACCCCTATATCTCTTTTCCACGCTCGACGTTTCACAGACGGTGATGTCGCGCGCGATAATCGAATCACGCCGCGACAATGAACGGCAAAACATTGTAGGAGCATTACATTTAATTAAATTTTGAAACCACATGAAAAAATATACGTGATAATAAAACTAAGTAAAAACCGTACGTGAAGAATCACGAGAAAATAACGTGAAAAATAATTAGTTAATTTACACGTGTTGCAAAAATATATAGAAATGATCCGGAAATAATCTATTTGCGAATAAACATTTTATCACATCTTTGCAAACGTACGTAACATACGATACCGCATATCCTTCCCTCAACGTTATGCAAATTTAGATATTCCGGCTGATACACGACCAGTTAGACGTAGCTGAGATAAAATATCGGCGCCACAAAGTATCAGAAACATTTCTTAGTGTGTTAAGTATACGTATGAATCTAAAGTAATGCCAAACGTGACGGCGTCAATCGCGCGTGGAATTGCGATCGTGGGCAACGTGCGTGAGAACGCTGCGCTCCGCGAAATTATTCGCTCGTTTGGACGAAGATATCGTGGCGGGATTAGGCGAATGTAACAGCGATTTGCTACACGATCTCCCTCAGACAGAACGCGAGAACGAATCGGCACGGCACGGCGCTCATGCGACGCGGATATACAAAGTGCGCGCGCGCGCGCAAGATTTCCTCTCGCGCACAAGCTGGGATTGTATTTTCTGCGTCGTTTCGCGCGCGCTCGTAATCACGGAATCTGCTGCCGTCGATCGAGAGCACACTCCGCGGCCGAGTAAGACTGGAGCCGGAACTGTCCGGGACCGAAACGGGGCCACGCTCTGCGTAAATCCTTGAGCCGCCGAGGAGCAAGGATTGTCGAGAGAGCAAGCGGATAATCTTTGGAACACGCCGGACGTCGTCGCGCGATCTTGAAAACGGCGGATTGTTACATGCGAGGAGTACGTCAGGATCTTTTTGTGGATCGATCCGAGTTGATTGTCAGTAGTAGATTGTCGAGATGAAACAACGTTGTTGGAGAAGTTTCGGTTTAGGGACACGCTAATTTTTTCGTTTCATTTTCATCGACACGCAAAATATAATTTATATTACATTTTTGTTACATGTTTCTAAATTATATTTAATATAGTAAAATTCATTTTATATTACATATAAGAGTTATAGGTTGAATTTTAATATTAAATAATATATTTAATATATTTAAATATTGTGCAATTTCATATATTAAAATTTAACTCTTATACGTAATATATTATTTATAATATATTATATTTAACATATCAAATAATACATTTATTAAATAATATATCAAAGATAAGTTGAATTTTATAATATGTGAAATTGCGAAATATTTTGATATATATGTTTGAAATGGAGACACACCGCGAAGCGCGTGCGTGTCATTCAGGTGGAACGAGAGTTGCAATATATGTAAGTGTCGTTATTATCGCGGATTGTTGCTTGAACTAGATACTAGATACTCTTATTGTGTGCTCTCTTCTCGCTGATTATGTGTGACACCGATAAAAAAGCACTCTCAATTTTATTTAAACTGTGAAATATATCCAAAATCGAGTGTATACGGGTCGATAACGCTAACAGTTTTGATTTCGACACATCGTGTCGGCGCTACGAGAAAATACGATGCGCAACGCGATACGATTCATAACATGTTTCCAATAGCCGCAGCATAATGAATTTATAACAGCCAAATCGTTTTTAATGGCGTTCCGCTCCGCTGCTGATTATAGAACGGATGACCAAAACGCGATGAATGTAATGGCACTACCGATGATATGTATTTCGAACGATATTCGATACATTAATTATCGAGACATAACTACTTTAATACTCTGTAATTGTAACTGATAATCTCTCTCTCGGGATATGTACGGTAACGCGCATAATAAACAAAAATACGACTTCTAAATTATTACGTGAAAACAAACCTGCGTGCGCGTACAGGCTGCTGAAGGCTGCTCGCAGAAGAAAATGTGTAAGAGAGAAAAGTGAGGAGACGGCGGAGAAACAGTGTGAAATGTGTGTGCATGTGCGCGAGCGAGTGAGTGAATGAGAGAGAAACAGAGAGAGAGAGGAAGAGAGAGGTTGGCGTATTCCTCCGTGAAAACCGCGGCGAGTTCCAGTATTATTAGCTGGCGCTAGGCGTTCGTGGACCGCTGGATAGGCGCCTTACTGGGTTGCACGAAAGTGAGTAAGATAATATACACGTAACAGAACGCGCGGAGCGAGGTAAAAGGCGCGAAGTGAGACGGGCGCCGAGCTCGGTGGCCCGTCGAGTCCTCGCGGCTGATAAAAGGTTACGTGTGAGGAATGCGGGCCTCATGAGAGCGCCGCGTGATATCATTAATTACTTACTCGTCGTGAAATTAATTTTTCTCGATATCGGCATGACGATATCGACGCAAAGAGTCGAGTCGAGTTGTGCTCGACACGCATTCGACACGAGTGAAAATTTTCTCACACATTTTTATTGCGTTTTTGAAAAACTGTCGCGACAGTCGGAATCGCGAGCGATTTAGCGGCGACGAACAGCTTCGTCGAGAAACGTCGGCGAAGCATCACGAAAATCATTTAAAGCCGCAGACGCGATCCTCATTAAAGCGGTGACATATATTAATCGCTGCATTCCTGCGGATTAGGACGGATATCCGGACGCACCGTATGTGCGCGCGTGTGTGTGTGTGCGCGCGCCAGTGCGAAGAAGAGTGTACGTTTATCCAGGATAATCACACGCGCCGCTCTCTCAGAAACGACGCTCTCTCTTTCTCTTCATTACCAATGTTTATTTGCTTAGTGTCAGCGCGGCGATCTCGCGTGCGCTCGATCTAGATCCTCGTGCCAAGATTTACGGGCGGCTTTAATGATACACCGGTAGACGCAATAATTGCACCGCGCGCGTCCAGACGACGAAGACGTCTCTCTTTCTCTTAATGCTCTTTTGGTGTTATGACAAAAACAAAAAAACAAGAGAGTATATTTACAAATAATTCCTTAACAAAAAAGAAGCGCTATACATAGATGTCGGCGTATATTGACAATCCATAGAGATATAATTCTAGCTGTTTCTATCTTTCTCTGTCTATCTCTCTATCTTGCGTATCTAACGCCGCGTCGTAATTTACGTTTGTCATTCTTCGGATTCCATCGGCAACACGCTCCGATTGTCGCGTACAGGTGGATCGTTGAGCCGTGAAAGGCGCAATGCGCGGTTTGCACCGCGCGTGTTTTGTTAGTTCGAGAATGCACGACAAATACGGAGAAGCGGTCTCGTGGAAATTTGACTGAGATATCGCTTCTCACAGTTCTTTGATATTTCAAAAAGTAAAATCCAAAAAGAAAAAAATTTTCAGTTTGAGATGAAAATAAATGTATTTGTGAGAACATCTATATGTTCTCTTCGATCAAATTTCGCGAGAACACATTTATTTGAAAAACATGTTATCCCGGGGTTTATATAAAATATTGTGAAAATTTATAACAGAGGAATGTACACAGAGATTAGAGTAAAAACTTTGGTTCGCGCAAAAAGCGTTTCTCGTTCCGAAGGGACGTAAAAATACGTGCGAGTTTCTTATTTCGAGCAACTCTGCAACATATCACGCGCCCCCCCCCCCCCGTGAAAATGAAAGAACCTCGAGCGCAAATGTTTTCCTCGCCCCGGACGTGTGAGGCGTGTATTCTTCTCGGCCGTTTTTACATCGTCACTGCAGTTTCATTTTTGCGGCTCTTAGCGAAACTTAGCGAGCGAAACGTCGCGAAATAAAGAAAAACGGCGTTACGTAGCGATGTAGCCGGGATCGATTAATTTTCCGAGAGATGAGACTGTGTTGTGTGTGTTTGTAATAGCTCAGCCGCCTAATCTCGGCAAGAGAAGTCGCTTCCTGGCGAATCTATGCAGAACGACGTTCGCAAAATTGTCAGTCGGCGATGTCTAATGAAAATTCCCCGAGCGAGCGTTTTCGGCGAGCGCGCGAAATTGATTTATCGCCGTGTTCGGCGGACTTTTCCACGACCTCTCGATCGCGATCGAGCGGTGTACGAGCGCGAATAGGAGGAGTGACGATGCGAATTCCTGGCGCCACACAGCCACGTCGATTCGCAACACCTTCCTACACACCAACCAGAACTTCAACTTGAAATTATTTCTCCTTATCATAGTTCACGCAGTTAAGCGAATGACACTGCACCTTCCTGGGTCTATCTTCGGCGCGGATGCGCGCAAATAAGCCGGAGAGACTCGCGCGCGCGCTTGCTCGCTCGCGTCTTCGTCGTTTGTGCATTATCGTCCTTCCAGTTTCAAACCCACGAGTCTATATATATACACTTCGACGTGTCAGCTTGCGACTTGTCGGGGATTTCGCACACACTGTGTGTGTGTGTGTGTATATATATATGTAGTTAGGATTACTTTCAGAAATAAATCTGTTTTATAAAGATTGGGAAGTTAAACTTTCCTCCGTCTCTTCGTTTCATGTGATTTTTGCCGCAAAATCTCTGTGTTTGAACTGGTCTTTAACAAAAATCTCAACGCAAATTAGTTTTAGTCTCTCAAGAAAATTGCCTTTTCGCAAGTGAGAGATTAAAAAATATATATATATAATTTAAAATATAAATTTTTACTTCGCAATGTTCTTTTGCGATTTTAAACTCAATTTTTGAAGCTGAAGTGGATATTTAACGTAACGCCGCGAACACTTTGTGAAACACCTATAGGTGCGATCTGAAAATCGTGATATCGCGCGTTTGCTTCGCGCGCTCCGTTCCGATCGGGAGAACCGAGATTTATATTCGTGCACACGAACGCGAAAATCGAATTCGCGTTGCAATTACGATTTCAATTCCTTGCGCGAGCATATCGGCGCCGCCTCCTATTCCCTTTCGCGGCTTCGATCGGTTTTCCCACTGTTTAGATTTCATGCGAGCGGCGGCGGCGGTGTGTTCGTGTTTCTGATCGCGCACGTCGTGCCGCACGCACGCACGCACGCCGCCGTCGCGCCGGTGGGTAACCTGACCATCGAAAGGAGTATTCTAGGGCACTGTACCCGGGGCTTAGAATAAACTCGGTTTACTTAAGCATGACGGGCATGCATATGAGAGTACGGGGCAAAGGAGAGCCGCCAAGCGCCATGTACCCAGTGGCCAGAAATAATTGTCATTCTACTTGAGCTGGCGCGGCGTTCGCCAAGGCCTCGCCGATCCCTCCCCTCTTTCTCTTTCCTCTCTCACTCTCTCTTTTCTTTTCTCTTTTCCATCATGGTTTCTGTATTTCTCTCCCGTCTCTTCCGCGCGCTCTCTCTCCTCATAATCTCCGCCGAGAGTTCCGTCGACTCTCTTTGCCTCTTTCTCCGCGCCTTTACCCTTTCTCGTCGAGCTCGTCCATCTCGTCCTCTTCTGCATCTTCTGCAAAACCGTTCTGTCCGAATATGACGCGTTCGTGATCGCGCGGGTTTTATTATTCGACTGATAGGGGAGAAAACATTGAAGTGTATCAGATCTCTCTGCTTCTGACGTAGACGTCGAAATAATTATATCTGTGTGTTGTTTAATTATGAAACTCTCGTACTTGCGGAGTTTAAATAATTTTTACAGTTCTACCAATATTTTCTTTTTTTTCTCTCTCTCTCTCTTTAAAGTTTTATTAATCTTGACACTGACGTTTATATGAAATTTATTCTAGCGATTATTACATCATGGATTTTAACAGCTTTGGAAATTGAATTCTCAATTAAGTTATTTATTATATCGTGAATTTTTTGTGAGAAAGATCCGGAAGTTGATGTTTCGAGACAAAGCGCAAAAATATTCATCGTATTTTGTTTTCATTTGCTTGTATTATAATTCCTGACGCTCTTATTCTCTTCCTTTCTCTCATTATATATGCACCCATTTCTTGTTTTGCATATTACTTTTGTTTCCTTGCGCATTTCTTTCCTACATATGTAATATATTTTTTCCCCTCTTTCTTATCCCATAATGCGCCGTGATATCTTTTCATTCCGCGAGTCTCGCCGAGCACGTTTTGTCAACGTGGATCTCATTCTTTTTATTTTCCGCGAGATTCGAACGCGCGGCTTAAAAAAAAAAAAAAACGAAAAAACGAAAAAACAAAAGGTCTCTACCATGCCTCCGCGTATTCATTATTTTATCTTCTATGCGCACACTGTAGCGTACCGTGAATTTTTGAGATTTTTGAGGATCTTCCGTGACCGAGAAAGCATGCAAAGCGGTGCGCAATAATGACGCTTGGTGTGTAGTGATGGTTTCAACCACGCGCATTGAAAATTTTCTCACTTTTTGCCGCTTTCTCAATACAATGCTCGGTGCAACTTACACGTATTACTCTTTTCCGTTTTTCTAATGAAATTAGACACTACAAATCTCCTTCGCGCGAATGTGATGTATAATCAAGGATTTGCGTTTTAGACTCGCGGCGCCGATGCGCGCGACAGAAAAACATCTCCCGACAATAATAACGCAAAATGTTCTCACTTAGAACAAAAGAAACATATAAACGCGTCGTAACTTTCTGAGCGATTCACATTTCACGCGTTTATCCGGGGATAATTCGGAAGAGAGCGGAACCGGACGAACGGGCGTTTGTCCGAGAGTCCAATCTACGCCGCGGCTTAATTACAAACGCGAGTTACGGCCGACGGCGCGCCCGGTGACACCCGTTATGTAGATTTATATCGCCTCGTAGCAGAACTAGTAACTAGATTATGCGATCCCACTTTCGCGCCGCACAAATTGCCGTTGTGCGCGCCGCCGTTTCGCATTCGAGGTGATTCGAGTCGTCCGTACATGGGGATAGAGGGACTAATCTCGCCGCATGTCCGCGCGCCAGACACAATCTATTCCGTCTAATCGTAGTCAAGCCATTAGGAAGCGGAATGGTATCAATTAAATCGATCTCGCGGCAATAATTTCCCTTCGGTGCGCTTATCCGGCAGAACACAACGCGGACGAGGCGCGTATAGATCTCTCGTTTTCTTTTTCTTTGAGCGCTTTTCTTCCCTTCTTGATCGCCTCCCCGCGACCACTTTCTCCAACTGGTTTCCGCGACTTCCGCCGTCAAGCGCATGCTCGCCGATGATTATTCTAGTAACAGTTTATCAGCGATAAACCTGTCCTCGCCCGTTTCTGTTACGCTGCGCTTCGATATGCGCGTCCCGCTGTCTCTCTCTCTCGCTCTCTCTCTCTCTCCCTTCGTCGAAGATATCGTTTTCTTCGCGTCATCTGCGAACCACACGCGTGCGTGACAGAGGTCTTTCGTGCGCATAAATTCGTAGGAATATTAGAAAAAAGACAGTAAGTTTTTAGTTTCTCTTCTCTCTTTTCTCTCTCTTCTCTTTTATAAATTATCTTGTAAAAAACAGCTGCAGGCTCGCGCTGATAAAAACGCTTTCGAATTTGAATTTTGCGAGATGTCACACGAGTGCTCTTAAACACCCTTTTCAATCGGTGCCAGTCGGATAAGATTAGTCCGACAATTACAAAGGAACGCGATTAAATTCTCGTAGAATCCAATATCCGTCGCGCTCGCTTGCCGACGATGGGTGATACGTCGAATTGTGACGTTTCATCTGTGCGCGCGAAAACATTACTTTGCTCGTTGTTTTCTTTCCACGTTGTTTTGCGCGCAATATATATCCTCGCCAACCAAATTACTTTCGATGTATGTATTAAGCTCTGTCATATTTTACACAATTTCTCTTCCTTTTAATCCATTGTTGTTCTATCATGTTTTCGCGTAATTGGGTTTCAAAACAAAGGACGTATGCGAAGAGGAAAAATATACCTAAAAATGTTTTCATATTTTTTTTTCTTATATTTTTCTTTTACATTTGTTATTTCACTATTACAGAAACATTCCAAAACTACAACAAATATATTACGATAAGTGCACGTATTCGCGCGAGGACGTAACGTGTGTCCCCCATCTCGGTGCGAGATCGCGAAGCACGTGTTAACACGCTAAAAGGTTGATGGGTTAGTATATACCCGGGGTGCGTGTGTACATGTTGCCGCGCGAAGTGAACTCTGTGAAATTGGACCACCAGCAATTTTGGCGACACGACGTGTTAATGGGCTTCAGCTGCGCGCGCCGTCGAAAACTGATTCGGGGACTGACTCTCGCTCGGTAGAGCCGTACGTACGACCGCCGATATGTATGCCGACCTTGACCCCGACGAGAGCTTCGGCGAAACGCGAAACGACCGATAAGATTGCCGCCGTCGTCGCCACATCTTCCGGTTACCTGTTCCCGCGATAAGATATGAGTCTCTGATTATTCATTCATCGCGTAATCGCCGGCATTCCGTGCCCTCGATTTCTCGGTAGCACCAACAGCTTCTTCGTTTCAGACAGAGACGTGTCTTTAACCCTTTTGTATTTATAGTTCGAGTTATCTCGGTAGCGTTTCCTACGTGTGTGTTGTTTCAACCTTTCTTCGACGTTTCTCCCCGCGAGGAATATTTCAAATTTTTCTCTCGTCGATTTTGCAAAGTTCGTTTTTTACGCAAGAGAGAGAGAAAGAGAGAGAGAGAGTGTTTACATTTCTCAAAGTATTCCAAGCGCACCGAGGATGAATCAAACTCGCACGCAATACATTTACCGTGGAAGTATATTGTCGAAGAATTTTTTTTATATGTTTCCAGTTCTATCAAACGGTTTTTGCGACGTCACAAAAAATTGTTTTCTCAATTGCATCAGCGGAGAGTTACTGTTGCTGTTCCAGATGAGAATTACATCGAAAGAGGTTGTGCAAACGCAAATTTTTCCCGTTCTATCGTTCATCATCGTTGACTTTCGTGTGTAATTTTGCAGATGATGTAAGTCCGTTGTGTTGGGCGCGACACATGAGAGAAAGAAAAGTCGCGTGTTCGCGGCGTTCAAATCACCGTGGAATTTTCAAGATGGAGGTAGGCGTGGCGCCTTGGTGTGTGACGGTGACTTCATCGTCGAGGTGCCAGATGATCACATCACGGCGTCACTGACAACGACTTCTCGATCGCAGCCGATCACCCACGTAGCGAAGACTCGCCTCTCCTCTCCTCGAACTCTCTTCCCTTTCTCCCGAAGGAATGTTATGAGCGAGAAAGGAGACTCTCGTCGATACGTTCGCCATCCGGTGTCAGATTACGCACGTCACCGAGAGCCGCCGATTGTGTTCGTACAACACTGCCCATTGTCTATTAGACCGGACGCGGCCGTACGTACCGAGCGCCACAGCTAACGCTGATTCATGCGTGCGCGAGGTACAACGAGAAAGAGAGAAAGAGAGATAAGAAAGATTCGCGTGCTTTTCTGGCGATGAACGTGCGACGGTTCCCGGAGAAGGTGACACTGTCCTTCCCGTCTATACACGGATCGTCTAACGTCACCGATTCCTTCGGTATCCTGGCGTCATACCGAACATTAGTCAGGATTTAGAAACGTGGCTCGATTCACACGCCTTGTCTATATCGGTCGCGACGCAGGACATAACGGATAGAAGGTTTCTCTCTCTTTCTCTCTCTCTCTCTCTCTTTCTCTCTCTCTCGCCGTTGTGAATAGCTGCTTCTTTACCAATTTTATTTCCGAGATACGCGGAAATTGAATTTCGTCGTATTCAAGGAGGCAGTCTAGCGAAATCGCGGTAAAGACATGGAGCAAAATACGTTGTGCGCAATACGCAATTTCTAAAGCTGTCCCGTGGAGCTATAATCCCGCAATTTTTGTATTTTTTATTTTTGTCACTTCTCGTTCTATATTTCATTTAATTTTGTCCCTATTAGTTACTTTAATATTCCGATGACGTATAAATATACAATCGAAATATAAAATAGCCGCTTTATTTTGTTTCAACTCGCGACAAAAATGAAACCGCGCGGCAGAAAATAAAATCGGCACTTAAGTTTTCTAACTTTGACACGTTTTAAATAAATGACAGCTACGTACATACACACAGTGCAGCGAGGTCAGGGCAATTATATATATTTCTGTTGAGTTGTGAGAGCTTTTTCGCCGCTTTGTTTTGCGTCGCTCTCAAAGATCGATTCTTTCGCTTCGTGACGCGTACGTATGTACGCGTATGCAATATGGCACCAGCGCGATTAAAGCGCGTACACGTCGAATATCCCGTAGGATTTTCCCGTGACCGGAGAATGGATAAATAATGGCATTCGGCGCGTTACGTGCTCTCGCGGCCGGCTGCAAGCTCCGCGGTGTCGGATCGCCTAAGTACGCGAGCTTTCGGTAAAGCTCGCTCGCGCCGCATTAAAAAAAAAAGTCCTTTTGTTCGTCCTCTGCGCGTGCCTGAGCATTTCAATTATATTGTTTCGCAACTACTTTTAAACGAAATCTGTTTCGCGCGAAATGCCGCCGGTCAAAAGTAAAACTTTATTCAAATATCCGTTCTGTTTTAATATTGTTTTTTTCGCTCAACATTCGTTTACGCATAAGTTGCAAATGTTAAAATACGGTTACAAGAGGGTAATTCGGAGCGTTTTGCGCAGATCCACTAGCTTAAATATCACAAACAGACGTTGCGAGTTATTCGCAAATATTAAATAACTATCGGTTCACTTCTGCTGATGTGAGAGAAATTAGATCCGCCTGATTCTCACATTTCGTACTCGCGTTTCATAAACACACGAATAAACATTCGGGAAAACGGCGCAGACAGACGACCAGACAATACGCGGATGCGCTTTTCGGAGGGAAATCGTCGGGCAAACCGTCAGCCGCAAATATTTGTTTCGCAGTGTATATCTCGCAACAGTCAAAAAAAAAAAAAAAAAAAATACGCATCCGGCGCGAGTGAAATTACCGGGTTCCGGGGGTGATTCCAATCAGCAACCGCTTCATGGTAATTATATTCGCGTTCACCGAAACGCCTCGCGCACGACACTATGTTTGTTCGTTGCAGTTTTATACAGGGTAAAGAGTTGCAACGGGAGGATGAGAATATATGTGCGTGCGTGCGTGCGTGCGTGCGTGCGTGCGTGCGCGCGCGCGCGTTACCCGTTGACGCACGGCCGACGCGACTGCATAATTTCACTGCGAAAATCGCGATATGACGGGGAAGCTTTTGCCGGGCGAGATGGACGTTCGCGTCGCATTAACCGGATCCGCGTAGGCGATGTGCGAACAGCAGCGGTAACGAGCACTTTTAATTAAATGTGTGTTACAACCGCCGCGCGGGCGGCGCTCACTTTTATATGCATCGATGTTTGCGCGCCGTGGCCGGAGGGTATATAACGAGAGGATTTTAATGAGGAAAGGGGTTAAAAGCGGAACCAGATTGAAGGATCGGTCACGTGCCGCGTTGCGAAGGAACGCTGCTGCGCGTGTTTTTGCGAATTGTGTGTGCATGTGTGTGTGTGTGCGAGCGCGTGTGTGTTCGTTTGCACGCGCAAACGCATTTCGCGCTATTAAAATTACGACGTGATGACGCTACTCTCGATTTAACTTATCTCACGCGTGCGCGCGTGAGATAAATCGTGCGTTTCTATAGGACGCAGAAAGAAGAAGAGATCGCTATCGGAATGTGTGTATTAGGTTAAGAGATGCATGCGAGAGAAGAAGTGCCCGCACTCTTGTTACGCGAAAGTCGCACGCTTCGCGTCTCAATTGTGAAATTCTTACGGGCAACTTCGGAATTGCATTCTTTCTTCGGGCGAAGGTTTGCCCGAGAAAGACGTTAAACGCGCTAATTATGCGTCGAATTAAAAGTTGTTAGAGCAAAGTGCATTTAATTAAAGAGTAATCAATGAGAAGAACGTTTTTTTTTTTTTATTCAGTCAAGAATTTACACACGGTTAAACTTGACGCGTTTTAAAAGTTCCAAACGTTGAAATTCAAGAGTTTCTTGTATCAAATTATCGCTAAAAGAATAAACCGATTCGAACTTTCTTTGGGATCTGTTTGCCGATCTGTTGTCGCGAAGAATTTGCGAGTTAACTTATTCCAAACACGATTTTTCACGGAGGCGGCGAATATCTGATAATATGGTATTTTTTTTTTGTTTTTGTTTTTATCGGAGGCACATAAATGCTTCTTGCGACCATGTGGGTCATGCAAAAATATACATACCTATTGTTCATGCAAGAAATGTGTGAGCTTTTTAACAGCGAGCCATTTACACGACAAATGACCCCCGCGAGCTTCTCTCGCTCGGGTTAATTTTTACAACGTTAACTTTTTGCCCGCGACTTTGAATATGACGTATCTGATAATTATGGCAGATTGCGTGTACGACGCGCACAAATATGTGACGTATACACTGACGTATACATGCATTAAACATAATAATCTCGAAGCGAGATTACGCGTTTCACGTCAGAAAAATTTTTTTCTTTGTCTGCGCGACGTTATAGAAGAAATTCTTAATTATCTTCCGTTACACATCAATTTTACTATAGGAGTGTGTAAGATATATTCCCTACCACTTTTCCGTCATTCCTTCATATATTTCTTCTGCTTGCAAAAATATTTCAAAATTTCTCATTTAAAAATAAGAAATTGCGATTGCGACAGTAATATTTAAGTATGTATTTTTTTTAATGCTGAAGCAACTTCCTCTTTTTCCGGTCGGAAATAGTCGATTTGATTTCCTTCGTCGCGAGAAAACGCAAATTTTATTGATTTATTACCGTGCGCCCTTCCTCCCGCATTGAGACAGTAGACAAGTGCGATCGGAGAAACGGGAATTGGGACGCAACATTGAACGCGAAACATATATAAGAAGGGCCTGCGAGCGTTCGTGTTCGACGCGCCACGACGATCGCAATAATGCCCCGGGACACGCTCGATCGAGTCTGCACGTCGGGCGGGGTCCATCGCGCTTTATGAACCCTGGGCCCCGTACACGCGCGGCCTCCTGCAACGGGTATTTGCTAAATTGCGTCCGGTACGGCCTCGGCACGACCGAACGACCGATCGACTACTGTAGCTCTCTTGCGCAAGACGCGTCGCTTCCGCAGAAGTGAACGATGGAAAAATATAAACACTTTATTACAATTTGAACTAATATTCGTAAAAATACAGAAGAATATAAAAAGTAGAAAAAAGTGGATTCTCCTCCTATATAAAAAAATCCATGCGTACCGCGAGGTGCGCGTTTTGATATCGAATGTATCGCATCTATTGTTGCCTCTTTTCCGCGTTGCCGATTGGTTGATCGAGTTGAGTCAAGTCGAATCGAATCGATAAGATCGAGAGAGTAAATAACAGAAAAGCGATTTTGACAGTTCGTCGTATACGTGGAGAAAATTAAAAACGTGACTAAAATATAGTCACGTTACAGGAAAGAGTAGAAAAACAACACGTGACTAAAGTAACGTGACTGTAATTTATATTATATATACTATGAAATAATATATATTATACATATAATTTATTATATATTTATAATATTATACTTTATATTGTATTATATGTATTATATACATACTACAGTAATGTCACTAACCGCGGGCGCGCGGCCTTGGCGGGGTCACTGACCTCGGCCGCGCGGCCTTGGTGGGGGAGAGGTCACTGACCTCGGCCGCGCGGCCTTGGCGGGGTCACTGACCTCGGCCGCGCGGCCTTGGCGGGGTCACTGACCTCGGCCGCGCGGCCTTGACGGGGCACTGACCTCGGCCGCGCGGCCTTGGTGGGGGGGGGTCACTGACCTCGGCCGCGCGACTTTGACGGGGTCACTGACATCGGCCGAGTGACTTTCACTTTTCGAACTATCTTTTCACTTTTCGAATTAGAATTTCATGCGTTATTTTTCATATGTGTCATATGTGTATTATATGGTTTGTAAGACGTATATACCTGTCATCGCGGTGACAGTTTGTGTTCACTGACACAACACGTTAAATTAAAAATAAACACAACGAAACGGAAGATATGACAGAATAAGGGAGAACAACAAAATTACGAGATTCGTCGGTTGATAAAAATGGTGAACACACACCGGTTGTGGGTGGTGCCCGTGTGGGTGCGTTCGCCAATTCTGTCGTTGTTGCTCATTCCTGATAATCAGATCGTCAGGGTCGTCCGCACCGCGTGGCCACTTCGCGGAACATCCGCTGGCGAGACCAGCGGTGATTCGGGTCGCAGTTTGTTTCGATGAACGCAAAAAAAAAAAAAAAAAAACATACATAGCATCTCGCGAATGTTTCTGTCAATTTTTTTACTTTATTTGTCCACTTTGACGTCACTAGTCACATCTGTGTTTGCATGAACTCAAAGATTTTATTGTTAAAAACACATCAAAGTAACATCAAAAGCTTCGTCTTTCGGCTAATAAGTAACATAAAATAAATGTCGAGAAAGTTTTGTTTATTTTAAAGAGAGAGAGAGAGCTTTCAGAGACACAAGTCGTGTAGAATGGCTCTCAAAATGGGAGGAATATATACACCTCGTTAAATCTTTGCAACTTTTGAAAGAAACTGCGCTGCGCTCGAATTTAATTCAAACATATTTGACCCCGCGCTAAAATATCGTTAAAACTACAAAATGTACAAAGAACGTTTTAAATAGAGGAGAACAGATGAATATATTATTTTCATAGTGTTTCGAACGAGCGCCTTTCTTTCCCGTCTTTCAAGAAAAGTCCCACGGAGTTACGCCAACTTTTGATCTTACGTACTTTGTTAGCTTTCATTATACTGCTTTTAGATGTTTCATATTTCGCTGCGACAAAGTATCCGTATTCCGACTTTTGTCGCGAAGTAAGAAACGAGGGAGGAAAAGCGCAGGACGGATTACGAAGTAGTTTACGTTTTCGCTCTTGATCCGACTGTTTCAACGTCGCCTCTCCGTCCCCGTTCCGCGAAAGATCCTGCGAGAGAGAAAGAAGAAAAAGTCTTCCGGGTCTTCGATGAGGCGCACTTCCGGAAGTGCTCGTCCGACGTTTGTCTGAGTACTTAAAACCCGGGGAAAGAGCAATCTGGATGATTGTTAAAAGTTGGCCGAGTGTCCTTAATCGCGCGCGAAATAAAGGATACGAGTGACTCTTTAAAGAGACCGTTCGCTGAGAAGAGTTGGAGTTAGTTATCCGCTGCCGACGATCTAAAGTAGATCTCTATCCCAAAGTTGCAAAAGTGCGATGTCCTTTGACAAAAAAGAAATTAGATCGTCTCATTTCTCGAACGCTAGTCATTCAAGAGATTCTTGTATTGTAGAAAAAAATTGAAATGTAATAACAATCATATTTTATGTCCACATTACTGTATATTTTCTTCCAAGATTATCGTTCCATTAGGTTTGAAAAAAAAAAAAAAAAAAATGTTTTCATGGAAATGTCAAAGCGTCGGTGGAACTGTTAACCAAACAGAACGTCCTGAGAAACAAATGATTGCAAATTCGCGGGACGATTTGTACTAAGCGATCACTTAGGCGGTTTATCGGCGGTGGATCGGTCGCCGCTTTTTTCCTATTAGTATTTCGCGAAACACAGGAAAACGCGGTTGAAATCGTTTTGCGGCACGACAGCGAAGAACAAACCTTATGACGAGCCGGCACGTCATGTAGCAATGAATGTGATTAGACTTGTGTTAAACACAAGAATATTTGATACGCCGCGTCGCGTCACATCTGCGCCGCCGTATACTTACGCGCTTATATTTTTGTGTGCCACTTGCGCGCGCGCGTTATCATTATTATTAATCTACTAAAATTATCCGCGCCGACGGCGCGATTATTCATGCGTAATTTATTGCGCGAGTAGGGATTTCTGAAAAACGTTTCGCACGAATAAAATTTATTATTCCGCCGCTCTCTCGCACCTCATCCGCGCGATATATCATTACCGTGGAGTGTGTAGATAAACAAGAATTTATGCGTCACACACGATGATATAGCGAGAATAGAAAGTGAATAGAAGATCGGCTCGCGAAATCAAAACTTCAACTTAAAATCGTTGCGTTCATAGTATCGACATTTAAATCTACACCATAACACGTCGAAGTTTCGCTAAATACATTTTTTTATTTCCACAAATGGCTTTCGCTTTTACGACGTTGCAAGCAGTTTAGCTTTTGCCGGCGGTAAAACACACTTGACGTCGAAGAGTTACGTTATAGAAGCCGTAATCGCGGTCGCAATTTATGTAGCAAGAGATGGCCGTTTATCTCCCTGTATCGTAATATGTCGCGCGATAGAGCAAAATCGTATTATTACGGGCGGGAGAGATGCGAGATGCATTATTATTCGGAGCTGTGCGCTTTGTGAAAGGAAACCTGCGCCGACTTCGATCGATCCGCGCGACACGAGGTGTATTGTCGCTCTCGAGTGTCGCAAATTAATCCTCATTGCGATCACACAGGAAATATATATCACACATGAGTCCGGTATTCAAGATACTCGGAGAATACACTTTTGATTGTACAATCAGTTCAGTTTTTATCTTTATTCCAAACGTCTATTCTAATAATTTTTTACACAATCAAAATTTGAATATTTGTCTATTTCTTGATGTTTTATATATCAAACGCTTTGTTAATTAATGGACAGTTTATTTGTTATATTTATTCTTTGTCGTAATAAATTTTACAAATTAAACACACACAAGATGCAATTCTCCAGACAAGAATGTGTGAGACAAAACAGTTTTGAAGGAAACGGCGCTTTACAGCCGCGACGAAGGTCGGTCAACATGTGTCGCTCGAACTGCGTTTTCCCGTATAAAGAGCACAGCGACGTAATACTTATTTATCGCCGATATTAAATACAAGCCGTGGCACGCGGCCATTGAAGCAAAGTGGGTCGGCCGTCATTCCTATTATCGTGGTTCTCTCTCTCTCTCTCTCTTTCTCACATTTTTCCAAGAAAACCAGATTGACTCCTCGGCCGGACAGATAGATTTGTTTGTATCTCGATGAGAGTCGGGCAGCGTTTTGCCGCGTTTATAAACCGATTTTCCACAATCCACGATCGACACATCGCGCTCGTAATTCACCGGCGCCGTTTACGCTGCACTCTCCCGGGCAGTTTTCGTAAGTTTATTTTATGATAAATGCGTGAAAGAAACACTTCTCTTATGACACGCTCGTGCGGCAAATTTATATTGCTTACGGAATGTTTGTAGGCGCGTTACACAAATTTACGCCCGGACGTTTTTAAAAAACGAGTGGCTGCCGCGAGTTAGATTATGGGGAGCGATTCGCCTAATGGCGCGTTATAAATTTTTTTTGAACAGGCACGAAATCTTTCTTCAAAACGTACGTTTCCTACGTAGATGCGGTTTGAAAAAATAAAATTGTTGGTAACGATAAATCGCGGTATAAAATAAGAAGAAAAATAGAAAAAGAAAGAGAAAGAGAGAAACAGTTTTTCATTTTCATAATTTTAAAAGAAATTTGCGTTTTGACGGGGATATCTTGAATTAGATATGTTTCATTGATGAATCGATCATTCAACTTCACAGCTTTTTGAATAAATTCTGAAAAATATGAGATTACTTTAAAGATATACGATTACATATTCTCACTTTAATACACGTACGTATAATTCATTATTTTAATTCACCACTACTTTAATATATCTATTTTAAACATTATCTCTTTCCGATCTTTCGATGAGAAATATATATTCTATATTTTAATACAATCTCTTTACGTTCGACTTGTCTACAATAGGATATCGATATGTTTCTCTATCTTCTTTTCCTCGGACTGCACTCTCGAGACACGAGAGTAAAGGGCGGTTACTCCTTTGTGTTCTCAGTGGTCCAGCGGACCACTCCGCTGACGACTTCTCGTACTTCTTTAGTAAAACGAAACCTGCTTTCTTCACGTTTATTGACCGTCGTGACACTGTACGCGAGCCAATATATCAACTGTATTGCGAAACATTAAAAAGTGGAGAAAGATCAAAATTGATTGGACGTCGAATATATATTTACTAATTAATAATAATGAGAAATAATAATATTAAAAGAACGGAAAGGGAAACGATGATTAAACGGTTTACGTGAATTAATTGAATCTTTCTCTTCATAAAAAGTTCGCAACCCTTACACCCATAATACCCTAATGGATTTTATGTTCCTTCCTTTTGCTACCCTTCTCTCTCTCGCTCTCTCTTTCTCTCCGTTTCTTTCTGTTTCGATACACGTGCAGTTAATTTCAAGATCGATCGATACGAGGGGTGAGAGTTAACTCGGAAGCGATATTTTTTTATTGAGCCTCTCGCAGAGACCACGGGGAATAGTGGAGAGAGGGTGCGTGTGTGTGTGTGTGTTAAGGACGATATCTCTTCCGTTGCGGCCGCGCTTTTGTTGCTCGCGGCGACTGTGTCCCGCGTTTTTTAATCCTGAAATACTGTCTTGGTATGACGCTTTATCCGGCGGCAAACGCGCCATTTTTACGAACGCTCGCGGTAATTTTGCGGCAATTTTAATAACGCCACTGTGTGTGCGCGCGCGCATAGCGTAGCGTAATTAGCAGCAGGTGTTAATGCAAAGGCGTCCCGGTAATGGCCCCGGGAAGGATAAATATTTGCTCACGATACCGGAAGTAACACGGGACGCGTCATAAAAATAAGTATAATCTGTACGACCGTGGTATTCAAGGATTGGGGAAGTATAATATCAACTTACGCGCGGGATATATTTCCAGAGAAGTCGCGAAAAAAATACGGTCACCCTTCGACCTTAATATCCGATAAGATAAAACGATTGACGCACTTCTCTGCCTGTGACTTATATTCAATGTTTGTGTTTACGAAACCGCAATTGTAACTTTAGTCGGAAAAACACTTTTTTCCCTCTTAACTTTCGCAAATTTCAGCCAAATTTCTGAGCAACATCGAATGAGTGAGTAATCTCGCGAAGTGGCTTCCATTCCTTAAATGAAATATCAACAAAAAAGCGTTACATCGATGTGTTATGATACGCTATTTGCGAAGTTGATGATATCGCGCGCGCGCGCGCGTGTGAGAGAGAGAAATAGTAAAATAAATTTGGATTGCGCGTTTCCGTGGCGAATGCCACGTATTTTTGCGTTTCGTCGAAACTTACGTACACGCGGCGCGCCGACTGTCGCGATACTAATCGATTATTCTGGCGATGATGCGCCTTATCCGGATTTTCCGGCGATGAGTCTTATGACGAAGTGCCGGATAAAAGATTCTGTCGGCAGGTCTATGAAAGAAGGATGAAAAAATCGTTTGGCCCCAGGATTCCGTTCGTCGTTCGGCTGGCGCGGCGCCATGGAAGTAAATCGCGTCGGGATTGATTTATGAGTGACTCAAGTTTTTGCACCTCCCGCGCCACCTCCCGGTATAGCTTATCAGAATGCCGTTGATTTATTCTGTTAATATTAGAGAGTTGGCTAAAATATATTTAATTACGTCGTCGCATGCGCGCGCGCGGTCTACAGGATTTTAATTGCGAGAGCGAGTAACCGCGAGCAATTACGCGAGTGCAAAGTTTTTCGAGTGTAAGAAACTCGAGAAACTTCGTTTCGGAAGACTGTCACATATAAAAAGATTGCGCGAATGTGCGAGGATGTATATTGGATACTTAGGTAATACATTTCTAGAAAAAAACTCGCGCGACACAGAGATTAATTGTTTCAAAATGATTTGTAGATTATATTTGTCGAGAAACGAAACATTTTTAACGCTCGCCAATTTATCTCGATCGGTGTCGCGCGTAACGCGCATTTACGGTAAGATCGTTTCTCCACGAGCGGGAATCGCAGCGGCGATCTCCCGACTGGCGCCCTTTGCGCTTCATTTCGCAGATGGGACCGACATCTGCGATAGAACGAGCGGGATTCTTCTCGTACTCGCGCTTTGAGATTTAGGTCAGATTACGGAACGCGTGTATGTGTGTGACTGTGCGCCTGGCACCGCGATGTGTCACTGCCGAGTGTCGTCGATCTTTAATTTCCACGAAGAGGAAGCTCGCTTTTCAGCGCGCTCGCCAATAGCTCTCGCTCGTGCCAAGCGGTCGACTTTTATGTAAAAGCAACTAAACGCCGTCTCCAAGTATCTTGTATCATTTGACATTGTGGTAATCCTATATCTCTTCGAAATATAAACTGTGTTGGTGGTCTTTTGTAACGACTTACAGAAAGCGGCATCGCCAGAAGTCATGTGTTTTTCTTGGAAAAGATGTTTGACTTTGATTGTTTTGATTTTATATATTATTAAATCTCTTGTAATTCTCTTTTTTTTCATATTCCAGTCTTGAATCTGATTTTTGAATATACTGTCACGTAAATGTAATACGCAAACGGTTCAATTCGCGTAACGCGCAATTCAATCTCGCGACTGTCGAAAACGGACTTTTCGGCAATTCCGATCAATTTGTGAAAAGAATTTGTTTCTTGATGGGAACAACACGAAATCGTCAAGTATCCGGTCCGAGTCGCAAACAACGGATAATCTATTTGCCATTCGCATTCGAGATCGCGTGGCGGAGCTGTAGAGACAGGAAGAAGATGTAGATATAGCGAGGAAAAGATTGAGAGAAAGAAAGAGGAGCTCATGTCGATCGCGTGCTCGGCCGAAAAGCTCGTCGCAGCAGCCAATCGTGGTACGTGGACCGTTAAGCGTGGAGAAAAACCGCGCTCTGGCAATCTCAGTGCTGCCACAGAGAAAAAGAGAGAGAGAGAGAGAGAGAGAGGGAGAGAAAGAGAGATTTTGCCCGCCTGCACGGCCAAAGATTGGCCAATTTCCGACCCATCGTGGATTCACCGGAGAATTCTCTTCGAGCTCTTCTGCGCGGCGCGACGACCCGATCGATCCCGAGTATCTTCGCGAAACGTCGTTTAATAATAACGATACTACTAAGAGTCGCGATCGTAAAAAACTGCCATAAAAGTTAAAATGCATAAGACACACAGACGAATTTACATTTCGAAATTTGTGAATATTTCCACAGAGCAAATTTAGAACTTCAATATTGAATTTTATTTTATTAGACGAATTTATTTCGCGTCGTGAATATTTCCACATGCAAAATTCGTAATGGACGTTCGTTATTTATTAAGTGGTGCGCGCGATGCTTTACTAATGTAATTTTCATAAAATTGTAATTAAATTGATTTGTTGAAAAATATGCTACTCTATCGCTATTACTATCTCGATTACATTTTGCTCGTTTCTACGTGTTCGACGACATACAATTTGACACAATTTCGTTCGAACACGAATACTCGTTGGCAGCAACTCATAACGTATATACAGATGTAATACACGGATTTATTTATTGCCGTGGAAGTAATTCGCAAGAAGAATTATGTGTATATATACGTACTGTCAAAGAATAACATGTCCAGTTTAATTTCTTGAAAAATTTATTACATATAAAACTAGAAATACACGCCTTCACTCTCGAAATTCATCATTCACTTGATTAAAATATTTTCGTATAATTAATATGTCCGGAATGTTAATGTCGCTCTTTCTGTTACCACCACGGTGTTTCCGAAAATTTGCGACGACGATTCATTTACAATCTGTCTCAAAGAAGAACGTGACCAGTTTAACTTACAGAAAAATTTATTATATAAAACTAAAAATACGTTCATTCTACTCGATTGTGTGTGTGTGTGTGTAATGTATATATATATGTGAAACTAAAATGGTTTCACATTAATAATGTGTCCAGTCGCCACCGTTAATAATTGCCTGACATCTTCGAGGTATACTTCGCACTAACTTAAAATATGTTTCGAAGATGTCAGGCAATTATCGCCAACGTGGCGACTGGACACATTATTAATATGAAAGCATTTTAGTTTCACGTACACACAGTCGAGTAAAATGAATGTATGTATTTTTAGTTTTATGTAATAAATTTTTCTATAATTTAAACTGGTCACGTTCTTTTTTGACAGACTGTATATCGTTTTTGAGCAGTTAATGCAAATTGAAGATAAAATCAATTGTTTTTTCCTTCTGTGTTTTATAAAAAGTTATATATATAGGGGGCGCGTCCGACAGCTATATAAAACAAATCGACATTCTGCGCGCTCGAAGACACCTGCTTCGGCTACAAATTATTTCTTTGCATCGATATATTGGGGAAAAATGGGGAATTTAGCGATTAAGTTACTCGCTGTACTCGGTGTACCGCTACGTTATCTTTTATATCGTGCAAAATGTTTATTAGAATTTTTTCTTGTTTGGTGCGTAACATCGTTCGCACGACAATCGTTAAATCGTCATCTTGATCGTCGTAACGTTGTAACTCGCAATTATCTGAAACACGAAAATAGAATCTTCTTATTTGCTATTTTGATAAGCGACGTTTTTTAATAACAATCGACGAATTTATTGACACCAATGCTGAAATAACGTTGTGTTATCTTACAAATTTACGAACGCGTCGTTAAAAAAACTAGTACGTTACCGTATCGAGCAAATAATCCGTGGTTCCGATACTTTCTTTTTTCAGTTTCTTTTTTGCTCTAAACTGTCGAAATAAATTGCATTTACGAGCACGGTGTTAAGTCTTTCTTATGCAAACGATGTCATTCAAGTACAGGAAAATTCCATTTGAATATAACTTGCACACAGACGCTATTTTCGTGTGTGAGTAACTGTACGTACACAAATGTTTATTCGTAGCGCCATCGAGAAGAGGTACTTGTGGAATGTTGAAATATGAAATTATTCGAACAAGCACGGAAAAGAGGGCGAGTCACACGCGTGACTTATGGGGTGCGCGGTGAGAGAGAGAGAGAGAGCGAGCGGGACGAAAATAGCTTTTGACAGCCGCGTGTAACAATCGCGATAAATCTTCCTCGATCGGGCCGCGCGCGCTCCGCAGAACGTTTCCATAATCCAACCGCGACGCGCGCCGCTGTTGCGAAAATCGAATCGTGCGTTTTTTGCAGCAGCGCGTCGGGACACGGCGAGGAAAGAGAAAAGGAGTGTAGAGCTGGGAACGCGCGCGCAATCGGGTGGATTATCGGAAATTTTGCGCCGCGCGCAATTATGCGCGATCGACAACCCAGAGGCCTCGTCATTATCATTTCACTTTCAATTTATGGAAAGGGCGTAAACCGGTGATTTGCGGCGCGAGAACGGCTATGTAATGTTGTGTTTAGGAGTTGTGGCGGTTTTGCGCCGCGCGGCGCGCACGATGCTAATTTATGTAGCGTACATTTTACGACTTTCTTTATGCTCTCCTCGCGCTATGAGAGTTTAATTTGATTACCTACTACCTCGCTCTGTGCGCACGGCGCCGCGACGCCGTTTTAGAGCCGACCAGGACCGGACCGGTCGGCACTCGCCTCCTTCGGGGATAATTTCGAGCGTTGTGCTCGCGAATTCGCAACGATCATCCACTTGGTACACCTTGGGTAATTCGTGGGAAAGTCACGGAATGTACGCGCGCGTGTTGCTCAAATTGAAATAACCGTACACACAGGTGAGATAAAATAAAGAGAGAGAGAGAGAAAGAGCGATTCACGTTTCTGAAATTATTTCTGATAAAGATGTAATAAAGACGGTCTATTTGCAAATTTGTGCACTTTGGGAAAAAACACGGCTATTGCGCCTCAGAACAAACTTATGTTTAACTGAACTTTGCCGAAATATTACGTAAATGCGCAATTACGAAGCTATTAATATCGTAAAGGCCGAAGAAGAATGACAATTTTAACGGGGACAATTTTCGTCTCTAAATGAGGAGAAGAAGCGTTTAAGACTTCGGGCGTGAATCGAGCCGCGCGGGAGAAGAAACGACGGAAGACAGTCGAGACGGGTGCCATCCCGGTGCGCGCGAAAACTTTTCAATAATTGCCACGACGGTAATAAAGCTGAATAAGCGCGAAATTACCGCGAGCACGCGCCGGCACGCGGCCCTATTATCCGAAAAGTTGGAAAAGTTGGCGGCGGTTTTAATAGCTTCCAGAAAGGCGACGGCACATTCGAGCAGGGTCGAAGGTCGTTCACCAACCACCCTACCGCCCCCTTCGCGGCGGCACAATCGTCCCGTGCCGAGTTTTTGGACATCGTTTTACGTCGCGTGCCGCGATTGCGGCCGTCCTTGAAACTCATTTCGTTCGATTTGTGTAACCGTTAATTACCCGTGAACACGCTCGTTCTCGCTCGTTACCACGCGGATTCCCGCGTTGCATAATCGACTGCCTTTACGAATGCTGTAAGGTAAATGAACCCCCATAAATAACGGGTTAAGATGTATTGCGTTGAATCGACTTTTTTGTGTTGCGAAAATGAAAGTATTATTTTGTTTTTTATGCAACTTTAACATCATACAAAGACAAAACTTTTACAATTGTTCACCGTGTACTTTTTGGTCAGCGGTTTTTCGCTGTTCTCTTTGGGTAATGAATTTTTGGTGAATCGCGCATAGTTATGTTCACTGTGTTTGCGCATATGTTATTCATTAAAAAAAAAAAAATTAGAGCTTTTTTAACATCAAGAAAATTTGCGACTATTTAGAAAAATCTTTCGAAAAAATCTCGCAACGTGAAAAGATCGGTTGTTCGATGATTATCGCGACTTCGTAAAATAGATTTCCGAGAGCGACGGTCGCGTTTTTTTTTTTTTTTTATGACACATGGTGAGTGATTCACGAACTTCGTTCAATTTATATTTTAATTGATCCGACAACAGGCATTGTTATATTTCAATTTACAGGCACGGTCCACGACAAAATTGCGTGTCGTCTCTGTTCGTCGAATGCAAACGAATATTCGCCGGATCGATATAGACTCAACAATTTCGCACGCAATTATGACTTTGCAACTTTTCCATGTTGATAAGCGGTTAGTTTTTTTTTTTTTTTTTTTTTTTTTTTTTTTTTTTTTTTTTTTTTTTTCAACAATTCACTTTTCAAACTATTCGCGATTTGAAGCGGCACAATCAACTAAAATATACAAATCCTCAAATTGACACTGTGCAATTGCAAGTGTAATCTTATAACTACATGGAAAAATATGAAAAATTGTGCAGAGAACACGTACAATAAAAAAAAATAAATAAATAAATTTAATTTATAATCGAGCGTGGAGAAATGTGAAACAGAGAGAGAGAGAGAGAGAAACGGGAGTGAACGGAGATACATACGGAGAGAAAAGAGGAATCTCCGTGCTTCTGCTAAGTATCGTTCGGCTCGCCGTAAATCTTTCGACAGGAGCCCGGGGGGACGAAGAAATTAGAAGCGCGGCAAAGGTGGGCGGACGATGCCGCCGCCGGCTTTCTTCATTCCGTCTGAAGTTCGAATAACAAATAAACAGTGGCGCCAGACCGTTCTGGGGGTTTCGATTCGCGGAATCGATTGAAGATGATTTAGAACTTGCGATGCGTAATCCAGACCCAGAGAAATCTCGCCCGCACCTTTTCGATTGTGGGGTGCGTAGGGATGGCGGAGATGAACAAGTTTTGATCTATCGCGCGAGCGGTGCTTAAGAGCCGATCTGTACTTTTGCCGATCCACGCCGCAATCTCCGATGAAGATCACCTATTATTAGAAATTAGCAATATCGAGTGTGTCCGAAGCGTTAAATATAGATTCTTGGAGCTTATTTTGTTTCTCGGATTTAATCACAACTGAATTAAGAAATCGCCAGCTGCTCGATCTCTCAGGAAGATTAATATGTAAAATATCTAGAAGTTTCTTCTCAAATTTCGTTTTGAGCCAAAATTATTTATTATCTGGTTTTATTTTTTTACGAAGAACAAACTGTTGGAAATATCAGAAGAATAATCCGCGAAACTCCGCGATGTTTATTCGCGGCAATCCGTCAATTTGCGGAAATTGCAAGGCATTAACAAGCAATTTTGATCTATTATGAGAGTCTCTTCAATACGGTGCCTTTCAACTCTCTCTCTTTCTCTCTCCCTCTCTCTTGTGATTCGGCTCGTTATCCTCCGAATGTCTCTGTCGATACCGATTTGATGAGCGCCTCCTGTTATCACGGATTAACTCGAAGAGAATTGAAGACGAGCCGAATGGGTGCGCCAACGTAATCGATCCTCTAATTGTTTCGCCGAACGGCTTATTATTTGAGTTATCGATCCCCGACGGTTCACGCAACCGGCGAACGTCACGCGGTTTCCATGTGAGCTCTCGCCCTGGAAAATGCTATCGCGTTCATCAATTAATTAATTCTAATAATAGAACTTGTACTCTTGTGTTCAGAAAAATCTTCCAAGCTTTCGTAAATTGTTTCACAGATATTAAATTATATCGAGACACAAAAGTAAATTATATATTTCAATCGCTTACAAAATTTCTCTAGCCAAAAAATTTACTTACATTGCAACTTATATAGAATATCTGTTCGTTCAAGCGAGAGACAGTCGGTCTTGCGCTTCCGTTAAATCCGGACGGAAGAAAGCGAGCGATTTTAATCTCGCGAGAGTCAGCCGCGCTTGAAAGGAGCGCTCGTTAGGCACTCGAGCAACGTCTTCCTTCAAATCGACGGGAAGAAATTGGAGACGCGCGCGCGGAACGAAATCAGCGCGCGTCGCTCCCATGCGCTATCATTCTCGTATCATCCCCGGCGGATTCGAGAATCGATCGGATCAACGTCGATCAAAGAAGACGATCCGAAGACGCTCTGGCAATCTCTCACCCCGTCTTGTTCCGGTTCCATCTATATATATAAGCGCGCGGATTGCAATTTTAATCTATCGACAAGCGTGTGGAGTCAATCGCGTGGCTTGAAAAAGAAGTCGAATAGGCTCCCGCCGACTTCATAGAACGCTCGATGAAGATCAATAATAGAGACGGCGCGGACGAAGGATCTCGGTGAAGAGAGAAAAAGAGATATACATATATATGTATATATATATATATATATATATATATATAAGCACAAATCCCATGCACAGACACGATGTGAGCCAACGTAATTTGAAGCCGAGCGTGGAGCGAGCTCGTAGAGTCGAGTATTTAACGCTTGGATTGAAATGTATTGGCTACCGTAAAGAGGTCTGGCCAATGGAGACTATAAAGGCCGGTTTACATGCTTCGCGGTGTACATCACATTTTATTGTTGCGCACGCCGCGCTGTTATGCTCCAATGTACGCCGCGAAAATCGTACAGACGATGTTGCGCGCATTTCTCTCGATTTCTTTTATTTGCAATAGTCACCGTGAAAAAAAAATGTCGTGTAAAAAAATCGTCGGGGATCGGATCATTTCGCGCGCGCACATCGACAGATTAAAGCTGCAAAACTTTAGAGTGACGAGTATAAAAGCATTTCGGTGACAATGCTCATAAATGAATTGTTTTTATTCCGTGACATAAATATTCAATGATTATTCAAAATTCATTTTTGTCGACTAACTCGCGCGTTTTTGATAAATGTTCGACTTTCAATTTTCTGCTCGTACGTCGCCCAAGTAAACGTTCGAAATTTGCGTCTCCGCAAAACATCGTTCTCCGGTTAATTTCTGTAAGCCTCGCCTTGATTCATTGAGAAGAAGCTTTCGAATTATTAAGTCTATTACTAAATCGAGAGTATATGTGGCTTGTTAGGGAACTAGAAGTAATTTATACGAGTATATACACACACACACACATCCGACGCTCTCACGAGAGAGAGAGAGAGAGACATACGCTGCGTTGTCGCTCCGAATTTGGAAAATTAATGATTTATAAATGGGAGGGTGTAATTAAAGGTTTGCGCCCAGGGTTAGGTTGCGGCGCGGCAATTAAATCAAACTTGTTAATGAAATCCGGCATCGACAAATCGCGACCGCGGTATACGTCGACGACAGGTGTGTCCCGACGGAACGTTGGCCCACCGATACCCGACCCACATCGACTTTATCTCTGCCGCGGGCAAGATTACGATGCTAACTTGCGCGAACTTCGTTGAGGGTTAGGTTTTGATGCTTAAATCGATATAAAGTTCGTAGAGAGAAGGGTGTATTATCATTAAATACATACCCATTACACGCACTCTCTTTACGTGTATTTTAAACGTCCATTATGTGCTTTACATATTTAAAAGCTCACAGCACACGCGGGTCTGATCTATTTTACTAGAAAACGATCTCGTTTAAAGCGATCTCTAATTTCGGAATGAAAAAGATACGAAAAAAAACATGATGGAGAAAAAAACGTAAATAAAACGGCAGAGATAAGATACCAGACCTCGTTTACGGCGAGTATATATCGATCCGCGTTACGTTGCCCGTTTTCTTTCATCTTTTTCCTCTAGCGTCGCGCCTTTGTCGTCGCGCCTTCGATTCTTGCTCTCGCTGCTCGTATTATCCGGCTTTAATTAACCTCTCTTAGAAAAAAAGCGAGCTTTTTCAAACGGAGCGCTATGCCGTTCCGGCAATTTATCTGCGCATTTACAAGCCTTTTGTGGCCGTGAGAATCTGGCGATATATTCTTTCGCCCGACAATTTCAACGCGCGAGTAACAAACTGACGGAAGATCTACCCGCTTAAGATCACCGAAAACCTCTATAACGCTTCGCGAGTTCAGAGGCGCGTTATCGCGTCCATTCGCGCCGATCGTGCAGGGCCATTAGACGACGCGCGTTCGCTGATAATTTTTATGCGCGCCGAAAAGCGCATCTGACACAACGAGCCGAGACAGCGCCGGCGAGAGAGTTGAAACGCGGTCGACTGTGTCGCGCGTTAGGGGGTTCATTGCACCTTGCCTATTTTTTTTCTTTCTTTGTTAACATGGCTACATGTATGCACGTATGTATAATACATAGATGCGTGCACGATGGAACGGAAGCGTAACGGAAGATGCATTGCAAATCGGCTTCCTGCAAATAAACGTTGCACGCGGCGGGGGCACGTTATAGCTTCTCATTGTCATAAATGTTAATATGCTTATATATACATATATATATATATGTGTGTGTGTATATGTATTGCAGTTTAATCTGTTGTATTTATAACGCACGCCCTCCAAATACGCGCGTCGCGCCGCAAAGTGCGGCGGGAAGGGGCTCGTAACAGTGATCAATACTAGAAGATAATCGGATACTCGATTATACGCGAGCTGTTTCGATATCGGCGACGGTCCATGCTCGATTTGTACGGCAAATATAATACATACATATAATCGGATATAAAACCGATAATTAACCCGCCAAAAGTCACAAAGAACGCGAGATTCTCGAAAACGACGTCGATGTATATAGATCCGGTTGGATTATAAGCGGATAATAAACGACGTTTCAGCGCCGCGACGAAACAAAAGGTCCGACGACGATTTAACCTAATTGCGGTATCGATCCATGAACCGTGCGATTAACCGACTAAAATGCTTCCTGTCATTTACGCGCCGTGTTTTTGCTCTTGCCGAGGCCGGGCGTTTACTTTGTTAGGGGAAAAAATTGGGCTTGGGATTTACGTCAAGTGCACGACAAAGATTGACAAGTTTCGATTTTCTCGAAAACTGTTGCCCGGAAGATTAAAAACAATTACATCCATATTTCGATGAGAGTAAAATGGAGATTTTTATTTTTTTTTTGTTTTCGAAATTTTGTCTAACGTTACAATGGAACGTTAGAAATACACACGAAGGAAACAGCGCGTCGGCCAATTTCGTTCGAGACGCGCGCTTCAAACTCGTACTTTTCGAAGCTGCGCCAGCGAATAAATGGAGGCTGGGGTAATCTTTAAGTCGTTATCCGTCCCGACGTCCGCACCATCGATAAACAATTTTCCGGGACCGTCGGATAAAGGGCGCGTGCTCGGAATAACGCGGAAATGATTACTCTTCTCACCGACCGTGTTGTTGACACGACGGAATGTCCAAGACATCGTCAAGGGACGTGACGAAGATTGTTCGTGTGCGGGAGAAACTGCCGTGACTAAAAAAAAAAAAAAAAAAACTTCAATGAAAGGGGCAAAAATTTGTCGGTAAATCGTAATAATCCTTTGTGAGCTCGGCATCGAAACGTCGTTCTCTGCCGAGGTAAATGTCGGGCCAATAAGTCGCTTTTGTCGGATCTTCCGCTCGGGCGGGCGGCCTCTTCCAGTCGGCCGAGCGCGGAAAATATGGAATACTCAATCCAATACCACCCTTCTCTCCGACACTCCGTCTCTTTCTCTTTCGTTTCCTCGTCGTGTTCGCGCGTCCAACTTGACGTGATTCGCGCGACGCGAGTGCGCGCCTACGTCGATGACTCCGTTGCGTTTTTCTCCGCGTACATATTTTCTTTCTCGAGATAGCGGCGTAATTAAAAATGCTCGGGGAGAGAAACACGCTATCACACACGCTCATTGTTTCAAGATACATCTTATGAATAATATATTTTACTGTGCTTAAATAACAAGAATGATAAGAGAAACAAGGTCGAGACGAAGGTGACACGTAAAACAAATTTATAATCGAGCGAACTAAACTACCGCGTCTCTCGATGTCAAGTGTTGCAAACAGATCGACACTGTGCGGTATTTCATTCTTCTGATTGAACCGCATTGACGAGCACACAGTTCGCGACATTGTTGTCACATTTTTGAACGTGACGCTATTCGGATCTGGCGTGACACTTATCTCAAGCCTTGCCAAATATTTGCCGAACGACTGCATCGTTTTGAAGCTACCAACTGTAACGACTTACGTGACGATTCCATTTCGGGTAACCCTCTTCAATGAAGCCGTCATGACTGCTCGTCAAAGAACGTCAGTCGTCGCGGAACGTGACACATGGGCGAAATGTATGTCGAATCGCGATCAATATCAAGTCCGCCATGTACACAGATCGGAAGAGAATTAAGCCAAAAATACGCCAGTCAGATTGAGTAATTCAATTTTGTAAACGATTGCGCCGAGCAATTCGTCCATTATCCGTTTAACAGAATATAACGCAGGGGCTTTAATATTACACTGGTTGAGAGAAATAGTTGGCGCTTAACATCATCGCGCGCTCGCCAATTGATATTACCGGTAATTAAAGAAGAGTGTGTTGCGAGTGGACAAAAATCAATAACGCGCAATATAATATTAATTGTCGCCGATTTACACGGTATAAACACGAAGCGAGGCACACGCGGAACAACGCACACATCTGAAATTACGTTGTGATAAACCGCATTAACATTTTAAAATTAATTTAACCCCCATCTTCTCCCCGCAACAAAACACCGAATCGTTATATCGGTCGCACACATCGGCTGTTACAATGCGGGACGATATACCTGTGTGTGTTTGTCGCGCCCGTTAAAAATCCACTTTGCAATTACGCTGTTCAAACGCGTAAAATTATTGATCGCTTCGCTCTCATCTCATTGTCGCGCATGGGGTGTGTCGTCTTGTCGATATTTAACGCCATTAAAGTCTCGGACGGGCACAATAATCCAAAAGAAAGCGATAAAATTTAACAGCTCCTTTTAAGTATTAACGTCACGTGTACGTAGTAGCAATAGAATTTATCGAAAGGTATGTACGTAACTCGTTCGCAAAGGAATAAATTGATACGTCGAAGAGTAACGACACAGAGGTGGGCAGCGAGGGGATGCGGAGAAGGTTCCCATTAATACTAAAGCGCAACGGGGTTCGGACCGATGTTGAATTTAAAGCACCAACCGCCTCGAGCGATTATACACTTGCGGACTTCTGTGATGTTGAGCGTCACGAGTAATTAGAAAGATTCCGCAGGTATATTACGGAAAGTGTATAAGTGTGAGATATATATTATACGTATGAATTTTTATTATATATATCCGACATTTTGTGACAAATGGAAAGATACGGCGCTTTATGGTTAAATTAGCTTCTTCCGATTCGGTTGTTGTCTTGAAATCTCTTTCCCCGGTCGCTAAGCTGAATAGTCGGGTATTTGCGATCGAGCACCGCATTATTATTCCATGAATTTCAATGTAAAAACGCGAAGGCCGCTTTAACGCGAGCGGAGAAAACGCGACGCAGAAAATGCGGCGCGCGCAGAGAGTCCGCATAATCCGCAATTTCGCCCGGTTCACCGCGCCGAGATTCCCTTCTTTTTATACCGCCGACTGCTGTCAACCTTCGGTTTTGCTTTTCTATATGTCGGTGAGCAATTACAACAAGGTAGCGCAAAAAGTATTTTCTGTTTAATGTTTCACACACGTGTATTCCATGTGTGTTGAAGAACAAAAATCTCTTTTTGTAAAAATAAGATTTAATCAGGAAACAGCAGGCTTTCCACGGCTTAATTTTAACGCCCCTGGGAATGACACCACGTGCCCATGGCGCCGCAGTCAGGTTGCCCGTCGTCGGGTGTGTCGCGCCATCCGCCGCGAAAACCGGCACGTTTTTCCCTTAAGAGAAAAACTTTCTCTCAATTCTCGAGATTATTTTTCAACTTCGTTCTTTGCATAAGGAAAAAGAACCGCATTGCTGCGCGTCCCTCCTCTCTCCCTCTCTCTTTCATTTTAAATGCGTTTACAAAACGTGAGCGAATCAGTCACTTTCTTTTTTGAGCGACACAAGTTCGAAAATGAACTTTCCCTCAAGTTGTGAAAACCGGGTTTTAACAAATGGCACTTTAAGTCAATATCACACTCTCAAAGAAAAATATTCAAATTGTACACATCGCGGAGATTTTGCGAAGATATCTGATATTAAAGTAAGCAAATCTTACACAGATTTAATTGCGAACAACCGTGAGAGTTTTACTTAAAGAGATAATTTCACACATTTTGTCGTTATATCATATCTCTCATAAAATAATACATTAGACAAATATCCGGAGAATTAAATGAAGATATTCATAATAAATAATGATAATATTTAAAATGAATCATGGGAAGAAAGTGTCTGTCTCGTTCTGATGAAATTACAGTCCTCTTTACTTCTGAAATTGATTTTAACTATTCATGCAATCTTCTATTTTTTCACGAGAGAGTTGTCAAAATATGCCAGTAAAATTTTTATTTGTAAAAGCTTTTCCTTGTAAAAAATGAGGCACAATAAATTTCAGATTATTTGCAAATGTGTACATACACATCTCCGAACAAATCTCGTGCAAATAGAAAATCAAATGGAGAAATATCGATAAGTACGCGAAACGCGTCGTTTTTCTTGCTATTGTTCGAAAAATATCTCATCGCGCGATCCTTTTTCCTCTTTTAACTTTAAAAAAAACTCCAACTCTTTGTCACAATCTAGAAAAAAGAGTTCGTTTTTCTACAAAAATCATCTAGATAAAACAACTATATCGTTGCTGACTATTCATCGCACATACATACGTAACGTTGAACAAGTCGTTCTTTTTGTTTTTCTTTTATCAAAAAAAAGAATTCATGCATGACGTAATCGTGCCAATGGCAATAACGGTTCCACAGATTTCCACATCTGTAAAAAAAAAAAAAGAAAAAAAAACAAAAAAAATCCGATCCAAATCGACTGCGGGCGTTTTACTCAAAATTCGTAACATCGTCGATCGTTTCGCGAATCGCGTGTGCATTCCCCTCTCTCTCTCTCTCTCTCTCTTTGTCTTGCAACGAACTTTCGAACAGCGACGACGGCGCGGCTGCTATCTATGCGCTCGGTCCATCCAATCGGCGAAAGTACCGTGCAATAAAATCGTACGATACGATGCTCGTACGAACAATGCCGCCTCTAACTTTGTTTCGGCGGCGGAGGGTGCCGGCACAATCCGGCATTTTTCGTCGGAAAACTGTTACCTCGGATTTTCGGTATCGACGGTTACGCCACCGACGAATCCGACCGATCGCTTCCACAGCGCATTACCGGTAATTCTACCCCGCCTGATAACCGACCTAGAAACGCTCGGGTTCAATCCGTGGCAACGATATTTTTATTTATTGTATCGCCAGCTCAAATACCGCGATCTATAACTCGAGATGTAATTTGTATCAATATTACGTATACCGAATACTTCGTTCTCGCGATAGCAAGCTAATGAAAACCTCTATCATTTTTAGTATCGCAAAATGATTTTTATAAATAATTAAGTATATTTCAGCGAGATCTCTCTTCACTGTGTGGGATTTTAATTCGTTAAATGTTCGACGACGCGGACTCTTTCCACTTTAACAAGTCAGGTTGGCAAGACGTGTGTGTGTGTGTGTTATAAAATTTTCATATGACATTTAATTAATCGACTAGTTTGCGCCCGTCATTACAAATGTAAAAACCAGATATCATATTAGAGCTTTTAATGAAATTACGAATAGATATTCCAATATTCTGCTGAATTCGAACGTACGGATAAAGACGATGAAAAGAGATTTAGGTGACCGGGTCGCCGTTCGGGGAGATCGAGCCGATCTTCCCATTCGTTCCGAAATACGCCGTGCGGAATAAGTCTCGGCCGTTGCTCACCGCGTTTTACCTGCTTTTCTGCTCCATTATCTTGGCGCGCCGATGTGTCTTGCCCCGAAATAGAGCCGCGCCGAGCCGGAAGCGCTCGCACGTGAGAGATAAACGCGCGCGTACGATTTTACGACGGGTCCGTCGGACGTTGTCTGCGGAAAAATGCACGGGCGTCATACGGCTCCGAAAAAGAGAAAGGAGAGAAAGAGAGATAAAGAATGAGAGAAAGATAGAAACGCGCAAATGCGAATTGTACGTGCGCAGTATCAACATTGTACACACTTCTCTTCTCGAAGATGTGACCGTATATTATTTATTTACCCCATCGATGGCGACGGAGAAGAACCCGTGGAAGTATACTTTTCCTCGGTCTCGCGATTCCTCCTCCTTCTCGGACCTTACGTGCTCGACTTCGGTAATGCGATGTTTATCCGCAGTCCACGAATGCACGCGTATCGCTCGCACGTACACGCGCGACACCGTTTCAAACGCGCCGATGTTCGCGCTCGAGTGTTACGACGCGAACATTTTCGATCAGCGTTCTACGACGTACTTATGTCATACCTCTGCTCGTTGCACGCGGCATAAAAATGTATTCAAACCATATTCGATTATGTCTGTCCGTAAAAATGCGAAATATCAGACCCACGTTCTCGAGGCGTTAATAAATGATCGAACTCCACGTCGGCGAAAACCTTCCCGTACTACTGGGGGTCTTGCGCGGAAAGTAGTTCGAGTCTTCGCGCGGAGCGACAGGTGTTCGAGCAAAACGTGTTATACAAATGTAAAGTGAAATGGTCTGAGTTTTTTTTCCCAAGTGTGTGTTTTTGATGTTAATATGAATATATATATATATATATATATATATATATATAACGAAAAAAAGATATGAAAAAATTAACGAAATAATTCTCATCACGCGTGAGTTTCTTTATATCCTGTAAAAACGCGAATATCTCGAGTTCTCCTCACACTCGCGAGACGTTAATAAACGCCGAAACCTGTTGGCGAAGACCTTTTCACATTACCGGAGAGTCTCGTGGAGTGCAAGTGATACGATCCTTCATGCGGAGCGACAGGTGTACCTGCTTGCACCGCGTAAGAAACGACGAGCGCATCGACGCACGCCGTCGTGGTAATAATAAAACCGACCGGTTTTGCAACAGCTGCATTTTTCATGTTATTGGCGAAGCGTAATTTCACGATGAGGGTAATAACCATACAAAATTGACGTAATAAAAATACGTCAGAAAAACCCGAAGCCAAATATTTTATTAAATTGGGTCGCGAGCGACAGGTGAATGATTAATGTTATCGTCGGAACGTTAGACTTACACACGCTTCAAGATTCGCATTAAATGTAACATTAATTTATTAATAAAACAGTAATCAGAGAATATGTTATTCAATAAACTACGTGAGTATTTGAGTTACGCAAATGTACATCCGTTTGTAGATTACACACAAGAGGTCATTTTGCAAAAAGCAAACTACACGAAAAGCGATAAAAATTGTAGCAGTTAAAAGGTAAAATTTTCAAAAAACTCACAAATTTTCACCAAAAATTCGGAGATGAAATAACATTTTAAATCGTTGAGTTTTATTACGTTACACATAGAGTTATATTTTCATATACATTTGGTAGTTGCTCAGTTAAATATCAGATTGAAATCAAATAATGACCGAATGATTAAAAAATATATGACAGTATAAGCAAATGTGAGAGAGTGGATAACGTTCTACTGTTGAGATTCATGAGATTACACTCTCATGGTGATACACTGTGACAGAGAATAACATTCATTTCTATTAGTGAGGAAGCGCGAACGCATTCATGTAACTGCGTCGCGCTTAAACCGGCGCACGAACTTTTTTCTTGATCCGACAGTTCTAATCCGCTTCGTCTGTTTCTCGTCTTACCTTTCTCTCTAGGTACTAAGCTCATTTTTGTTACATTCGGAGCTATGGTAGGATTTCTGAAAAGCGAGAGAAAGAGAAGTCGTTCTCTTTTTATTAAAAAAAAAAAAAATATGTGCGAGTTCTCGCTGAGATGTGATAGTGAAAAGGCGAAGTAAAAGAAAAATAAATGAAAACTACAAAAACAAAAGAGAGCAGTTTTTAATCAATTAATTTTTAACATGTTAACGTGTACGTAAACCACTTTTTTTATCCAAACAAAAGACAAAAAGAATTAATTACTTTTATGATAAATTATTACTCCTTCATAAAAAATCCATGTGTATTGCAAAGTGCGCATTTTTGAGTTGAATGTATCGCATCTATTGTTGCCTCTTTTCCGCGTTGCTGATTGGTTGATCGAGTTGAATCAAGTCGAATCGAATCGATAAGATCGAGAGAGTAAATAACAGAAAAGCGATTTTGACAGTTCGTCGTATACGTGGAGAAAATTAAAAACGTGACTAAAATAAAGTCACGTTACAGGAAAGAGTAGAAAAACAACACGTAACTAAAGTAACGTGACTGTAATTTATATTATATATATACCATGAAATAATATATATTATACATATAATTTATTATATATTTATAATATTATATATTATATTATATTATATTATATTATATTATTATATACATACTACAGTAAGGTCATTGACCTCGGCCGCGCGGCCTTGGCGGGGTCATTGACCTCGGCCGCGCGGCCTTGGCGGGGTCACTGACCTCGGCCGCGCGGCCTTCACTTTTCGAACTATCTTTTCACTTTTCGAATTAGAATTTCATGCGTTATTTTTCATATCTGTCATATGTGTATTATATGGTTTGTAAGACGTATATACCTGTCATCGCGGTGACAGTTTGTGTTCACTGACACAACACGTTAAATTAAAAATAATCATAGCGTGCGCGTAGCGCGCGTCTGTGTTGTGCTAGTTTATAAATAAATATAATTTTCTTGTTTAAAGATAGTTGTAATGTTGCAGCGTGTATGAAATATAATAAAAGATGAAAAAAAATTTAAAGAAGTTTTCTTTTTAATTTGAAGAGATAAAATTGTTAAAGCAAATCACAAAATGTATTTTACTTAAAATTTATTCGATCACGATGTGAATCACTTCTGGATTAAAGCGTCTGATACGTCTGCAATTTCTCGAAGGAAGGAGAAAACAGAGAAGAGGCGCGAGAAAAGTTCGACCGATCGGTGTGAACGCAATTACTGGGATTAGCGGCAATTGCCAGGGGTTAATTCGCGGTCTGCTACTCCTAATTGGCGGACGTTAGTGGGTCAGCTTTCAGGATCGGTCTGATCGGACGAATGGATATGAATACATCGAGAGAACGATCGTTCTCGAGATCATCTTCCGACTAATCGTTCGTTGACGAGCTCGCCAACGTACGGAATTGCACAATCTAATTTTTATATGAACGTACGAATATCATCGAAAAATTTATAAAATAAATTCATAGACTTCATTCATCTCAAATTTTACACGTTATCGTCAACTTAACCGCCGTTTTTTTTTTTCATAGAAAAAAATGTTACGTCTTTTATACATGAAACAAGTAAATCAAATTTTCAACAAAAGTTAAATTCTCGTTAAAATTTTACGTTAAATAAAATTTGGTTTGCCGTCATGAATTTCTATCAGAGTTAACCGAGCTCCATACGCGATCGGCACTAGAAGCGTAAATATAATAACCGTAACATGACGCAGTTCCATTTTGGAAGATGTAATTTTCTTCGGATAGTTACCGGGAAACGCGCGGAATCGATATCTGGCTGCTGTGTACGTAGTATAAGTCGCTATTTTACGTCGTTACGTTTCCGTAATTCAAAAACAATAATTTTCTAACAAAACCGCGCGCGCGATATTATTAAGTGGATTTTGCAAATATCCGAGTTTCCAATTAAGTCGGTGCGCGCGCGCGCACGCGTTCTCGTACGAAGTGCTGAGCCATACTCTCCGAGGCAGCTCGAAATCCTGTCGTATATTATTTGCATAGTTATGGAGTTTCGCGCGTGGGGATCGCGATGGTGTTATCGGGGCGATAGGTGCGCGCCGAAATTTTCGGCATTTCTTCGACAAATAACGATCGTGCGCCGGAGTTTCAAATGCGAAATGTGGGAGCAACGAAGGAGAAGGGAGACTCAAAACTTGCAACTATATACTCTAAAGTACGGGAAATAAACATGTTATTGTAATTTCGGAATGCAAACTATTATTGACTTTGACTCGATGTTGTTTAGAAACTATACTTAAAACTGAAGCTTAATTAGTCGTGCTCGAGTTTTCGCAAGCAACTCGCGGGAAAGACGACGGCTCGAAAGCGATCGATATTTCTTCGTATTAAAGTATCGGAATGCCGACACACGATCTTTGTTCGCTGATCTCGCAAGACTCGTACCCTTAAGTAACGAGACGCGAGGATGGGAACTCCGGATCGATGCCGTGGCATCACCGTGATTCATAGCGGGATGGAGGTTGGGTTCTTCCGCTTCGTTTTCTTTTCCCCACCCGTCTGCGCGGATCCGACCGACGTAAGATCTCAAATATTAATCCGGAAACATTTGTGCGGATTCTCGGTGGCTGTGCGAGCGGGTCTCATGAATATTCCAAGTTCGGAGCGACGTTAAGAGAGGCACGCTCAATTCGTAGCGCTTCATATACGCATCCACATCCGCATCTCTCACATTCGACGTCCGTCGAGCGTTTCGAGAAGCCCGTCCAACTACGCTACTCGACTTTGAACTTTCGGCCCTTCATTATTTAAGAGGTCGTTCTCTACGATATACGGATGAAACGTTTTCGCTCGCTATCGTTTTGTTTTGTGTAAGAGAGAGAGAGAGAGAGAGAGAGAGAGAGAGATGATATCGATGGTGCATACGTTACATCGCCTGATACCCTTGCGAACGAGCTATCTGCAACATTGAGGATGTTCATTTACGATTCATACACAACGGATATTGTTAGCGAGGCCGTGTAAATAAATGCGATGTTATTCCGCGTTGCTTCCGCCGCTACGGTTCTCGCGAAAATTGATATCGTGAACGCAACGTAGTGCAATTTGCCAAATGTATCTTCGAGAATCCACGAATAAACAGATAACTAAATAATTCTACGTGGGAGCGCGCGTAGAGATTTGATTCCGCGCGCATGTTTTCCCGTAAAAGATGAACGTCAGAGAAAACGAGCAAACATCGTTAACTTTTCACCGGACTGTTCAATCGCGAAATATAATTATTACGTGATACCTTGTATTCAACGTCGATGCAATGAGAATTACAATATTTATTCCGGCATGGTATTTTCTTATGAAGCGAACCTGCAATTTATTACGAGAATAAAAAAGTTTTTAAATCTCTATAAAAAAAATCAGGATTTCTACTCGAGTTTCTAATGTCATTTCTAAAATGTCGTTACAACAAGAAGCATTGTCGAGAACAAAAACTGTTAAATGAAAGTTTGCAATTAAGAAATCAGAATTTCTGGAGAAGGAACGGATTGAGGATTAATCTTCGGATTAATTCCAAATACTTGCCGGCAAGTCTGGCTACAGGACACCCATCCATCCGTATCCTCCGAGCTGACGCTGTTGCCGCAGACCGGAACCGAACGGAGTTTCGAATTCCGATCTTGCCGGATTCGTCGGAGCGCAGCGCCGGTCTGAACGCGCGCATACTTCCGGTCCCCGACACGCGGCCGAACTTCCGAAACCAAAAGTTACTCACCGCCGCAGCTCGCAGCCGCGTCCAAACGGACTCAGTTCGATAGACAGCCGTCGATTCAATTACCGCCGATTCGGCGGGTTACCGCGTTTTAATGAAGCGCGGTTTGTTAGTCAGTCCGAGCGGGATGCAAGAGACTTTGCTTGCGCAGACGACATACCCAAAGTCCTGCGCGCGCGTCACGGTCCTGATCAAAACTTACTGCGAGCTATCGACGGGAATTGCTATCGAGAATTCCACTCATTACGACTAAACTTAAAGTTATTTTAACCTATTCTTATGCACATATTTTTCTATCGAACAACGTTTCATCAAGTAAAGTTGTTACTTTGGTAACAGTTTTTACCACCACACGGAAAAAAAAAATAATGTTGAATCACAACAGCATCAGTTTAATTGACAAACATTCTATTGACGCAACATCAATATATTATTGCGCCACACACAGAAAATAGAATTTGCTCTAGGAATCGAGACATTAAATTCATCGCATATGCAATTGAACGAACTATTTATTTGTGCGGCAGCCCGCGTGACGTCGACTTTAATCGAACCAACTCTATTTTTTTCTGTGCAATTTTATTCTGAAAGTTACTAAATTTCCGGTACACTCCGTTATAAACGTGATAACATTACTGAATAAAAATTTCAATAATGTAATCATGTAAACAAGATAAACCGTATAAAGACTGCTGTTGCGCTTTACCATCGCGAGCGATTAACCTGAATTTAAAAAAAAAAAAAAAAAAACCCAAGCTCTCACTGTCTGAAACTCGATAAGTAAAATTTGCTTTTAACTGCATGAAAATGCTCGATAACGCGAAACGAGCGTTGCGACGCCCAGCTGACAGTACCGCTAACAAGGTCTTTCGACGTCACGTGTGTAAAAAGATCGAACCGTACAGTAACCGCAGAAGCGACCGGAGAAGCTCGAGGCGAGTCATTTACAAAAGTGGCTTGAATAATTCTGTTAGAGTTACTCCGGGCCGGTCGGCCCGGCTGGCTGACTTGATTGGTCGGCGGACTCTGGATATGTTCGTGACCCGCGCCGGTGCCATTATTCAAATGGGAGATTAAGCGAACTCCTTGACTTTAATCTTACTCACTTTTCGCGGCGGTCTACGTTTGGCGGAACCACTTTTTACGCGGCTCGCCGCTCGCGTACCGAGAGTGCTTACTCAGTTTGCGTTTCATTGCGGTCTCGCTTCCGCGAACTTTAAACGCCCATTTCGCTTCTCTTGACACTCGCGCTGACACGCGCGCGTCGCTTTTTCGCCGCTTTCTTTCGCGCGCGGGCACGCATTGAATTGTGCGCCTATTCCCGCGCTCCCTTTCATCTCGACCTTCGTATACTCCTTCGTTTTCAATTCGATTCCCGGCTCTCACCGCCGCTACCTTCACGCCTTTGCTTACTCCTACACTTTATCGCGAGATGTAATTAACGACGTTAATTTAGTTGTTCCGTCTCCCAGGGAACTTTGTCCCGCGACGTAATGAAATCTCAGAGACGGTCCCTCCGGGACCTGCAGGCTCTTCTCGTCGTCTTCTTCTTAGGTTCTCGTCGTACTTGTCGCCAAGATTTTTCTCGCCTTACTTATCGAATTCGAAGAAGCGCGGAGCAACGTTTTTTTCTGATCCAAGACTAATAGCTTTTTACTCTTAGCAATGGCATTAACTAAAACGGTATTAAAAGAAACGTCTTGTTTGCTATTCTAATTCTCGCAATACAATATTTTTCTTAACGAGACGTTTTTAAAGATGCATTTTATCTCTCCTTGACAGTTGAGAATGTAAAGATTAAGTTTCATTAATTTCCACATAAACCCGTCTCTAATCCGACTATCTGCCCCATCAATCCACCCCCCGAATCTCGACCTACGATCTGTATTTATTTGTTGGACGATCCATCCGGGACAATTCGTCGCCCCTTTCGTGTCCTTTGCACTTAGCAGAGGAGAACATCGGAGTGTTGTCCCTTCGTTTCAACCCTCGGCACGGTAGTTTACCGTCCCCAAGGTGAGTTTAACGACTCGCACGTCGATCTCACGATGTGTACTCCCGTCTTTCTCTCTCTCTCTCTCTCTCTCTCTCTCTCTCTCTCTCTCTCTCTCTCTCTCTCTCTCTCTTTCTCTTTCTCTTCTCGCACTTGGAAAAGCCCTTCCCCGGTCATTAGAGTCGTCCGGCTCGAGATTTGAATCGCAAAAAGCGCGATACTCGGGTCTACGTTGTGTTTTACTCGCGCGACACGTGCGAGCGTTACACGTTGGCGAATTAATCCACGTCGCTGCGATCCCGAGATTAACCCTTTGAGACCCGGAGCTACAGTTTTTGCGAGACTCGTGTAAAAATTGTTTCAATACATTTAGGTCGCAAACACACACGGTGTTTAAAGTTATTTGCCTTTCCATTTTTTTTCGACACTGTTGAAAATAGTATAAATTGAAAAAAAAAAAAAAAACACTTCTAAGTTATCAAATTTTTTGAAATGTCGTTTTACTAATTTGTCACACGGATATAACACGTCATGTATATGCGACGCAAACATCTGAACATATCTGCGATAAAGTGTGTCAAATATTGATTACATCGACATTATTCACACAACAACTGCGCTCGCGGACACACAATTTCCATTTGCGGTAAAAGCTGTCTGGGGGTTGCTTCCTGTCGTAAAGTTCGATCAATTCACCCTGTATATTTCGCGCGAAGAAGAGGGTGGGAGGAGTCTATCCGATAATTTTAAATGCCGGACGCACACGCTCGCCATACGTGATCCGGTTCCGCGATCAGCCCGGTTTCATCGCAGCGAGAGAGAAGCAAGAGGAGATCCTCGTGGCGACGTCCTGGGCCACGTCCCGGGAGAAATCTTATCGGATATCTATGCCAAGGTGCCTACCCAACGTCTGCTCCCCGAATAGATCCCCGGAGTGGCGGCGACGGTGACGCGGTGAAGGGGATAGTCTCGACTTCTTCCTCGCGAATCGGCGGAATTCTTGAGAGTCCCCCTGGAGGGCGTCTTCTCGACCGCCCTACCTACTTCTTGGAAAAATCCTCCCTCCCGTTACTACGAAACAGTCCTCCTTCCTTTCTCGCCGCCATCCCTCGCAAGACCTCGAGACGCAATCTTGGATTAAGGTTCTTGGCATACACGTGTGTTCTTCTCCGCGTCACTTTGAGTGTTCACACGTGTTCGCACGAGCTCGGAACATTCGCACACGTTGCATGCACAAGATGTTCCGGAAGTCGTTTCTTCAGAAAACGATAGGCTTCCTCGACGAATTCGGAATGTCAAAATATCTCCTCGTCGCCGTGAGAGAAAGTTTCTTCTTCTCAAAATATTGAAATTTCTTTTTGTTTTGTAATTGTGTATTTGCGAAATATCGAGATAAAACATAAAATAGAGAATCTGAAAAAAAATTTCAGCAGCAAAATATTCAAATCGAAAGTACTTTATTTTCTGAAACGCGAACTGACGCATTGCTGTTACGCGTTTACCTTTGCGTATATTTTACATGCGAGCGATTAAATATAGTGCCGACTGGCAGATTGCTTGTTATTAAACATGCAATTGATTTTGAAACTCTGTTATTAAAGTGCGCGCGTGTTATGATTTTCTCTCCCCCTCCCCCCTCTTTCCGAACAATTTTAAATTCAACTTCGCTCGTATAGAGAGAGAGTGATTGGTTTGGAAACAGTTTTGAAATATCGAACGAGATGGAAATATATCGTCGATTTTGGAGTGGAAAAGTAAATAAAAGTATCGCGTTGCGCTGCTAATTGTGACAATTCCTCGGGCGCGCAAATTGCTGTATACCGTGGCAAAACTGCCGTAATTATCGCCGCGCGATATTTAGACGTGGCAAGTTCCAGCGGGAAATATCGGGAATAATAATCGCGCGATATCGCCGATTTGTTATCTCATCGATTTACGATATCGCAAAATTTGCCTGCCAGAGAACATATCAGAGTTCAGATTGCTCGCCGCTGATACTTTTAATCGAGTGATCTTTTTTAATGAATTATCATCGTTAATCTGATTGTACTTTGGTTATAAGAACATTTATTGCATGACAAAAATCCTCGTAAAACTTACATACGTATATATATATATACGTTCTTTAACAGAAAGAAAAAGTGTCTCTATTTGTTTATGATATTTTTGATATATTGAGAGAACACAGACCCCAGACCGGAGTGTCTATCTGTGTTATACTCGCGCAACAGCTTGAAAAAATACACCAGAATATCTTTATTTTTTCTGCAGACTCGAATCAATATGTGGAAACAAAATCCGCAGTTTACGTATTGCAAAATCTGCAAATGTGAGCAAAAAAAAAGCTCTTCTCACACGCGCATATTTATGTTATGCTATGCGCGCGAGCCGTGTGCGCATGAATTTGACGCGAGACGCAATCGTGTCTCTCGTCGATAAAAAAATTTTCTCTAAAATCACTGAATTAGAAATGTAAAATATTACCTTTGCTATTTTAACGGCGATAAAGTCAATACAAAGTAAACTGCGAATTCGACGGGAAGAAAAGTCATTGGAGAATGTTTTGCAAAAAACAAAAAATCCTCGTTTCTTTTTGTCGTTCAAAAATAACCCGATCGACCCGAACATAATCGTCTTCGAGCTATAGACGCGACGCCAGTACGCAATCCCCGGGCGAGCGATCAACATCGGGGGGAAAGCACCTCAACGGTTGACGTATGGTACGTCGGCCGGGGCGCCGGGATTCACCGCAGTTAACTACCCGCGGCGACAAGGGGGCGGGGGATGATGGCGCGCGAGAGTTAACTCGGCGAGACGAGACGAGGAGGAGAGAGGGCGATCCGGTAACGTATGCATCCATCGCCTGGCTTCCTGGCGATGCGTTACCGCCGCTTCTTGCGCTCGGTCCGCGCCAGCGTATATCAATGCTCCTTTCGCCTAGCGACAATGGCTGCCGGGTACGACCAACCCAAATGCGGGGGATTGAAAGACGGTATAATTCCGCCGGAGAGAGGTCAAATTTCAATGCTACAAACATAAAAAGGGTTTTAGAAGAAAAATCCAACGAGTTACACGAGTAAGAGAGAGATCGTTCGGGGTATTGAATAACTTTTTCACTTTGCGCGTAAAATGATATCTTTTTAAATATTTTCCAATACTAATTACTCGGATTATATTTTATGCAAAAAAAGCGCATTAATAACAGAGTACGCGTCGCGGAGATATAATTGATGAATTTTATCTCATCGCAGTAACGAACGGAATTTATTTCGAAGTTTTAATCTCAGACCAGTCACAATGCTCGGATGTAATTTTCTTGTGTTCTCGTGAAACTTGAACCTCATTGAAATTATACGTCGCGATATATACTTGCGACGTACACACGGAGAAGAGCGTGTGGAAATTGCGCGAGAGATCGGATCATAGACCCCATCGGCGTACGGGATATTGCGGTCGTCTACTTTCGCACGAAACTGCATTTTTATCAGGTGTCCCCGGGGTGATCCCCATACAGCACGATTGCGACAAACGTGTATACTCTCGACGTGTATACTCGTCTCAGGGTCGCGTATTATTCGCCAAGTAACCAACCGCGTCTCGCGAAAACGCGCGCAAATCGTGTTTCTCTGCAGAACTCAATATTATTATTATTATTCGATACAGAAACGACAAAAGTTAGATTCGGTAATTTCAACTTTTTGGTTGTTAAATTGGAAACACAAACTAAGGTGCATATCGATAACTTGTTGTTCAGTCTGGTTTTTTTTGCTATCAGCTGCGAAAAAGAAAAAATCAAATGTGCGATTCGAAACAAACGAATCTCTGAGTTATTTTATTTCACTTTTGCGGCACGCGCAATAATTCGGGTTGAATAAGTAGGTTTTAAATATCGAGTGTATATCGTTAGATGTAGTATCGTTTTATCATCCGATATATCGTTGAATGCTTTTAAATTTACGTTTACGAGTAATTGTGCCGTCGAAATTGTATACTTCCCGCTATAATTCGATGAAACTATAATTCACTGTTTCGGAAGCACAATTATCTCTCTGGTCGACTCGTTTAACGATTAAACATCAGGCGACTAAATATCGAACTACAATCGGTCTGGCCGCAATTAACGAATTAATTAGACCGTGCCGTATTTGCTCTTTAATGCTGCCCCAGTTCCGACGTACTTTCTCGCGTAACACGTGCGCTTTTAATTAACTTTAGTATCTTCCGGTAGCTGCGCGCTACCCGTGCCGCCAGTTAAATATCGCCGTTAAATATGAGGGAGAACAAAATTCGATGTTGCGTTACGCGCAAATTAACCGCGCGCCCCGTATTCGCGCCGTTATTTGACGTGAGGAGAGAGACACTTCGCGACTTCGTGGAATGTGTGAAATTGTCGCCGAATAAAATCCTCCAGGTTTTCGTCGACGAGTGTTTCGCAAAGTGTTCCGCGGAGATGCAGAAAAGAGCGAGACGAAAAGCGCGAGGATACACGATGGGCGTCGTAAAGGGGCGGCAAATTTCCGAGTTTAAAGTTTCTTGCAAATCAGGATGTGCGCCGCAGTCGACGGGTGCCGGATTTTCTGAAACGGGTCCGTCCACGGTCCAGAAGTGCAAGAAAGAAAAACCGTCCCGTGGAAAAGTTGGAAGTTAGAAATAAATGCAAAGAGCACACAGTCGCCGCGTTTCTTCCATTTCTTCGTCTTATGCGAGCGAGTCGCGGAAACGATGAGAGGATAAATATGAATGAAGAAAGTGTAAATGAGAGAATTAAAAAAAAAAAACAAAAAAAAAACAGTTCGTGTAGCTAAAGCTAGTTTCAGGAAATATATGTGGATAATGTCAATTATCTTCAAGTATTCAATCTTTTAAGTGTATTATCCTCGCGGACAGTTTTGCGCGTTTTTTTTTTTCTGATCGACGCGAAGTGAATTTCACGAGACCACGTGCCGCGCAACCAAGCCTCTCTCAGTCTCAGATCACGTTCTAGATCATCCGCGTTTTCGCAGTAATCCTCCGTAGGTTCATACCTCGTGTGAAGGAGAGAGCGGCGTTTTCGGCCAAGATGAAGTTACGAAGTTATAAAGAACGCGTGAGAGATCGCGGCGCGCGGCTGCTTCATTTCGGTCGAAATGGATGCGCGACGTGCCGGTTAAATTAAAGCAAGGAGAGATAATTTTGCGCGGGGAAAAAGAGCGCGGTTTCGAAAAATATGCGCCGATCTCGCTCGAGATAGACCACGTTACGCCACCGTCCATTATTAAAAAAAAAAAAAAAAAAATAGAAAATAAAAAAATAAGAAAGAGAGAACCGCGCTTTCGTATCTTCCTAATGTTATGTACGTGTGGATGTGCACATCTTTTGTTGTGTTATCATTAAACTTGCAACCGCATACCGTCGTCTTTTCTTCTCGGCGTTACCCCGTCCCCTTCGCCTGTTTCTTCCTTCGCATCTTCGACCTTAAACAGAATAAAAGTGGCGGTGGGTAGAGTACGGTAGGGATAAATAGGGCCGAGGAGACGCGCGCTGAGATACGCGCGTTGCTTTTCACCCTTTCTTGGAAAGCCGTTCCCCTTGCTCTCAGATGGGAAAGAAAAAGACGGGGGTAAAAAACGAGAAAAAAGTATACATGCATTCTTCCGTTGCTCCCGTTTCTTCGTGACCGCGATGCGAGAAGCGGAGGAAGTAGGTGGCGGAGGAAAGGAGGGAAGAGAGAAAACGATGCGAGGGTGAATGCAGCGCGACGCATCGTTGCATCGTCTTTCGCGCCCGTCCGTGTTTTCTTCTATTTATCTAAGTTTCGTCTTTCTTCGAAAACTTTATCCGTCTCTGTCTCTTTTTCCGTCCGCGTCAGAATCGTATCGAGTATTTTTCTTACACGCGCGTCGCGTTTTCTCCGTTTGAACCTCTTTTCTCACACGAGACGGTTACGTAATCGCCCGTTCGTATGAATATGTAACAGCGCATGAGATTCAACCGCGGATTCGCAGCTGTGTGCGAAATATACGGAGAAATAAGAGAAAAACAATATTACAATTCTATTTTATATATTACGCCCATTTATTTCGCACAACACACACACACACAATTGATTATTCTATGCATTTTTTGCGTGTTTTACGCGGATAATCAAACGTAGAATTTATCTTAAGCATAAAACTCTAGTTTCGCAAACACACGGCTGTCATTTTCGTAATTATTGTTTGCGTCTTGATTACCTGCTCGGTTTATTCTTCCCTTCTCCCGTGTTTTCTTCCCATTCCTAATTCATTTCTCTCTGTATTATGCCCGAAAATTTCTCCTTACGGTCACGCGACCGCGCGATCACGCCGTTCCCTCTCTTCTTTACTCTTCGCTCTTCGTTTGCCACAGCGCGCACGTGACGCCGATGCTGTTTGCCGAACTCGAGCATTCGCGTTTTCCTCACGGGTCACCGAGCATTCGATGGAGCCCGGTCAAACTGTGCTTTGCCGGCCAGCCGAGCTTCCCGTTCGTTCTTCCTTTATCCTGTCCGCTTTCTCTCTTTCTTTCTCTCTCTCTCTCTCTCTCTCTCTCTCTCTCTCTCTCTCTCTCTCTCTCTTTCTTCCCTCTCTCCTTTCCTTTCTGCGAGACCAGTCGATTCTATCCCAATCGCGAATGCCACCCAGCATCACCCCATACCACTCATCCCCGCGAGAATTGGAAATCAATTTAGGAAAACGGTAATAAACGGACGCCAGCGTACGGTCTGTGCTCCCGGCGCGCGCGGTTCGCATCGCCGGCCGCTTGCGGGAATCATGTGGCTTTCGAATAACCTCGTACCGCGAGCCGGCGGTTCGACGGGACCGGCGGTTGCCCGCTTTTCCGGGAAACTTTCCTTCGTCCCGCGATATAGCTCGTTTGAGAAGGCGGACACGTTCATGAAATAATTATGTCTCGAGATCGACGATCGCGGAAGATCAAAGATCCGAACGATTCGATATCGCGCGTATACGCGCGTTCGTCTCGTACGCTTCAGTTCGATGTTAAAGCAGGGTCGGACACACACTCGCGAATGACCATCGATAATGATAAATACTTTCGGAATATCTCGGATAAGCGCGGGGCGATGTTATCAGAGAAAATGGTTATGAGTATAACACATTCGTTGAATAAATCATTTGTTCATGAATAAATTCCGCTTGAGTGAACAATACAAATTGTTGAATATTTCTCAACAATTTTGGTGCATGAACAATTTATGGTTAGTTGCGCCTGTAATTTCGATAATTTATCTTACAATTGGATTATTTACCGCGACTTTTAACTTATTTGAGGTGTAACACATCCGTTTATCCGCGAATGCGTTATATGGAGACGATTTTACAGAAGATCTACGCGAGGACGTAAAGAGAAAATGTCGCGGTAAGAACGGCGGCAATGTGAAAGACGTTAAGAAGGAATTAACGACTCAGCTCGCGCGCACGGGGCTAAGGATTCATTAATTTTAACGCGACGGATCGCGCACACTTTCCGGTGCTGTCGTTGCTATCCGCTTAGCTCGTTTCTTCAGCCGCAACGCCGGCTCCCGACCGGGGTATTACGTTCATTTGAATGGTCGCATTTAGCCAGAGCGTCTCGCGAAATGAGTGAGATACGGCACGCAAGATGTATCCTCGCGCAGTACGTTACGGCCTTAAATCGCAAAGAGAGGATTTTCCGGAGGGATTCCTGCGGCACACTTTCCACTCCCCCGCTTTGGACCACTTCGCCGGGTAATCCCCTGAATAGGCGAGATAGTAACCAGAGGAGGATATCCCTTTTGCTCGTACGGTACGAGCGAGCGAGCGACCCTCCCTCCCTCCCTCTCTCCACGGTTTGCACTTTTGAGCAAGGAGAAATTCTTTGTGCGAGAGGAAATTTGCGGGAAAGAGCTTTACGGATTGCCGTCCGCGTCGTGCTACGTGAAATATGGATAATAATAACGTTCAGGACAATTTGCGTCTTCGCGCACGAATGCGTGAGCGCCGCGCTCGCTCTTGTCGCTCTAGCGTGACAATTTTCGACAAAAATTAGCACGCTCGTCACGCGATTCGCGTTGCAACATGCACGACATGGACGTCGGGAAGAATTAATTAATTTTCGCAAGTGCGTCGTAATGTCGAGGTCGGTGGAATATTTTTCTTTATTTTCGAGTAAACGTAAATATTTGAAAACAATTCGCAAACAAACGATACACAAGTCAAGTCACCGTGACAGAAATTGAAACAAAGCGCGACCGCGTCAGTTCCATTCCTAACAAAATTTCAACCGAGGTAAGATAAACGTCGCGCAAGAGCGCCAACGGTTGGCCGGGAAAGAGACGGAAGGTTCGACAAATTGGAAATCATGGCTCGCGCCGGATAAAGTTCGAAAATACTTGGACTAACAAGATCGTCATGCGGAACTTGGTTCTCTCGTATTTTACCGAACGACGAGAATATTTCACATCTACGTTTATCTTTCATGTTTTGCTACATAAAATATGATTGCCGAGAATATCAAATCACTCGGTCCAATCTTGAAATTAAAATTAGTTTAAATGAAATGAAATTCACAAGTTCAAACCTTGCTTTATCATTGATGCGTCGAGAGTTCGAAAAAATATTCAAGTTTCAATTAGCGACAGGATAGATCGCGCGGATCACAAAATTCAACGCGTTTTTCAAACTGAGCGTTTTCTCGCTACGCACAAATTTACGTAAAAATTTTTTAAAATGCAGTGGAATCACACACATGTATGTATGATGGCGCAATCGAACATATTAACATTCTAAATAAAAGAATCTGCATCTTTAAATGTCCACAGATCAACGACCTTAGGCGCGCAATGAATAAACAAGGAAGTCGTATATAAGCATCGAAGATAAATCGATTTTCCTTTATTTCCACCCTCCCGTCTGTTAGGAAGCATGGCTTCGCCGTCATTTGTTTCTGCCAGTCTTGGCAGCAACGCCGGTAATCCGTCGCGTTTGTCTTTGAGGCATAGGCGGTAATTCCGCGTAGGAATGGAGTCGATCTATTTTCCGGTTGTCTCTCGCGTCTCCCGCGCGATTTCGACCCTCTCGCCGAGAGGAAGGTATTTGGCCGGTTGCTGAGAATTCCGGAGAAATTCTTGAATACCACAGACGCGATCCATATGGGCTTTCCGAGGTGAGCGGCGAAGAGAAACACCCGTGCCCGAAGGGCCGCCGAGGTAGCACACGGGGGATGCTGGAGAGATCCTCAGGTGGAAAGAGTGGACCTGGAGTACCGAAGTGGAGTGGCTTGGAAATGTATAGGCTGCTTGCCGTGGAACTTGCAGCAATTTTTAAGTGCACGGAGAAGATATTTTTTATACGGGAAATGCATTTTTAGACGAGAATTATATACCGAGGAAAAATGATTGTCAAGGGGGAAAACGCGTCGTTGAAATTCCGAAATGTCAACAACGACCACTCATTAACGTTTTTCTGTTGTTTTTTTTTTATTCCGTTGTCTCTCGAGCGTATATATGTTTCAAAATACATTTTAACATTCCGAAAGTGTTTTTCCTAAGGTTGAATGAATGTCGCTAAATGAAGAGAAAGAGTCTTTGGTTTGAATTTCCGAATAACACTGTTTTCACACGCGAACGCTTATTCTCTACAAGGCACATATGTAACTCTCGCGAGTATTATACGTATATATCTTCACCGAACGTTTGTCTGGAAAGCGCTACTCACATCTCTCTCTTTCTCTTTCTCTGTCTCTGTCTCTCTCTCTCTCTTTCTCTCTCTGACACAGATAAAGTTAGAGTTATTCTGTAGTCACACCGCGCTCGTATGCGTCTATTTCGTGCTACAAAGTGCCGATGGCGTCCCTAAAGCGATGTGGAAACGCAACCCATTCTTTCTCTCTTGGCACTTCCTCCCCGCGAGTCCTCACTCACGACGACGGACCAACGTTTATATTCACTTTATGTAAATTCTCCGTAAATTGTGTCGGGGCGCGAAAGGCCTCTTCTCGTATCGCGATGATTCTGCCTTCCGGACGTGAGTATATCCGCGCGGTGACAAATCCACCTCTGATGGTGATACGATTACATTAACGTCGCATCTTCCGACTAACGTGGCATCGCGCACCAGAGTCGGGCGCAGCAGAGGGAATTTATAATCAAACATTTGTATTCGCTTATGAAAGTGTTTTCGGATTTACATTTTAATCATTTCGTTTTCGTTAGAAATTAAATATCAGAATATAGATTTAATATGAAATTATAACGTTAAAAAATTTAATATTAAATTTAATATTAAATTAACGTAAAAAAATTTAATATCAAATTAACATTAAAGTAACGTTAAAAATAATATGTAACTATATTCATACTTTTTGACCGTAACGATGGAAATATTACTTAAATAATAATAATAATAATACATAAATGTTTTGTGTTTGAAAACAAAAATTCAGTTAAGTATACACAATTTTTTTATTTGCGTTCTCAAATCCCTTTGTCATTGTCGCGAATAGCTTTCAGACGGCTTCGACAATTGTTGTGTGTGCCCGTTCATGCGGATTACAAAGCTTATCTAAATCTCTTGTTAAAGCACACGATAATTAATTGCCAAGGCAAATTACTTATACCGTTGTTAATGCGAACTATCGGGAGATTATCCGAAAGTTCTCGCTGACGCACAAACGCGCTAATTAATTGTTAACAGCAAAAATGATAGACAACAGGCGTGGATCTCTCATGCAATATTGTGTTACGTGATAAAAGATTATTAGATTATGTAGTTCTTCAACAGCAAACATTCTGTGCGTGTGTGTGTGTGTGTGGGTGTGTTGTGTGAATCAGCATTTATATTCGATAACACTTTCTCCTTGGCGCTAATAACAATCACGCTAATGGCACAAGAATTAAGCAGACAAAAACTAAAACTTGAATAACGTATCGATTCAATTATATTTAAAATACCTTAACATAATTAGTTTCTCATTTTTTTAAATTTGTCCTATAATTTTTTTTACGGCCGTATTGTTCACGCCATATTGTTGAACAAAATACAACGCGCGCGCAACACCTCGTACGTACTTTATGAATTTACAACAATTTGCAAGCGAGTAAAAGTTGGTAATTTCTCTTTACGTACGTTTATCTACGTACACGTTTCTCGCTTTATAGAAACTTCCAGGCGCAAGCGTGACTTAGTTTTTCATGTTTCGGACATTTATGTTTACGAGATTTTCTTAGCGGCGTCGTAGTAGATCCCGACAACAAGTTCTACCTCGAGAGTTTTCTCTCTGAGAGTGTTTTATTTACGGGGGTGAGTCGCGGCTACACATTTTCTGGTCCAACTATTCTAGAAATTTCGCGCGCACAAGTGAATATACTTCTTCCTTATCTTTGCGCGCGCTTGTAAAAAACACACCAACGGTCGTGCCAAAACGTCGCGTGTACATTCCAAGTAATACCTCTTCGCGATATCTCGTTTGATATTTAAGAGTGCAGCTGTGCAAGGATTCATTAATAATTCGGAGAGACTCCGAAAATATCGCGCCATTCCGAAAATTGACAGCTCGAAGACATTCCGCTGTGCGCGAATACCTCGCGCGCGCGCGCGCGCGTTATCTCAGAAATCCGTGGAGCCGAGAAACGACATTATTAACACGGTGCCCTTATTAAATTAGAGTTAACAATTGTAATTGACGTACCCGCGCTTTCTCTTTCGCTCTCTCTCTCTTTCTCTCTCTCGCTTGCTCGTTCTCGCTCGCGGCGCGAAGAGAGAGAAGAAAGAGAGAGAGAGAGAGAGAAAGAGAGTGAGTGAAGCTCATTTCGCAAAATTGCGGAACTTGCGCGACGTACCGCCTGAAATTATTCCCACCCGTGCTCTTCTTCGCTCGGCGATAACTAATGAGCCGCCTGTCATCGAGAATAATCGATGCGCTCGCGTTATGCGCATCCCGAAGACGGAGTATGTTCGCGCGCGACTCTCCGCGTCGATTTACGAGCTCGCGGAGAGTACGAGTAGTATATACGTCGACGAGGAAACGACGACGTGACGGCGCCTTCTTCGGCGATCCTGTAACAACGACGATGACACTGCAGCCACCAGCTGGTGCACGCGCACAAACCTTGGAAGTAACTTATATTTCACAGAGGCCGCACATCTCCGACCGCCGCGCGTTTATCCATCCCCGTGTTTGCATCTTCGTCAAAGACAACTGTTTCTTTCTCTCCTTCTCGACATCTTTCTCGTCTTCTCGTTCCAATTTACATCGCTGCGATATTGTAGAGGATTCGTGTTACGTTTATAGAATTACGGGGATCAGTTCAAACCGGATCCGATTGCGCGCGTTTCTAAGAACAATCGCATCTTCTTGACGCATTCGTCGAAAGACGAGCAATGTGAATCAAACAAAATAAACAAAAAATAATAACAGCAACAAAAGTTCTTGTCATAATGAAAAAAGATTTTGTAAGAAACATTCGCAAAAGTTTTTTTTATGCTGGAAAATAGAGATTTATATTCCTAACGTAACGCGCACACAAGAGCGTAATCCAATGAACGACAGCGGAGACACATTAGAAATCCAGAACAGTCGGAAGGACGAATCGAATTCCCGATTCTTGGCCTTCGTTCCACCTTTCTCCCTCCCCCCTCTTCTCCTCCGTACTCTATCATCCGTGGATCCTCCGGTTAAGTAGTAGTCAAGCTTCGTGGCGCGACAAGCTTTTCGAGCAGCCGGCTCGGGGACCACGGATGGACTTTTTGCGGCGAGTTACTCGTGCGGAGCACGAACCCTGTTATCTTCGGACGTGTCGAGTTACCTCGTTAACCAACAATGGTTCCGACACGAAGGTTCCAACCCTCTGCCGCCCGATGCACCGCCCTCGCATTTCTCTTTTTCTCTCTCTCTCCTCTCTTCGTTCGCTGTATCTCTCTTTCCTCTTTCTTTCTCTCTCGTCTTCCGGTTCGAAGGCAACTTTTCACTTTACGACGCAGTGCTCTACGTGCGAAAACGAACGCAACGCTCGTCGCGGGAAAAATGGACTCGCGGCTGCTTGATGGCTCCTTGCCGATGCCGTTATCGTTTCATTCACTGCTCTCCCTGTCTTTCACGAGCGCCGTGCGCCGCGGCGACGCGATCGGACAGAATGTTCGCTACGTGAGAAACGTCAGTTTTTATTTCCCCTCCCCGTTCGAAAAGTCGTTCGGTTCTTTTTTCGTTCTTTCTTCTTTTTCCCTTCAAGAGAGAAGAAGGAGAGCACTTTTTTCGTATGCATGAAATCGCGGCGACTTTTTCCCACGAGACTACGTGGAATTTTTGGCGCTCTCCTCTCGCCGGCAGGATTTCGGGAGTGCTGGAAAAAAGAGGGACCTCTCGGAGTCCATATTATTTTCTAAGTAACTACATTTTTTATTTATCAATTCCTTCTTTTATTCATACGAGAAAGTAGAAAAAAAAAAAATGAACGAAGCTTCTCTTAGGAAAAAAAGTATGTTTTTTTTTCTAAGATTTTTTTCCTAACTACACGAAAATTTGGAGGTATCTTTCTCTGAAAGAAGGGGAGAAAACTTTTTGACATGACGACTTTTGCTACAAAAATTTCCAGATCTAAAGAAAAAAAAATATCAGAGTTTCCCAGGTGTTTCTCACCTAGACGTTATGTAGATCCCGCGCTATTTCTCGACTTTTTTTGGATTCAGAGTACGCCGTAGAGATTTTCTTTGAAAATTTACAGTTCCTCGTCTTCTCGTTTCTTCACACGTGAGAGAAAGAGAATGGTGTGGTGCGCGCTTCTTTTAAAATGTATATTCCCCTATGAAAGCAGTTTCTTCTTCTTGCGGTCCGCTTTGTAAATTTACGTGTGCGGTGCATTAACGGGAACGCATCGCTCCAGACACCTCTGATATTTCTTTCAAGCGCGCGTCGTCGCGCGAATGGGTTTCCGAATGGTGTCGCGCTCATAAATAAACTCGCGGATGATCGATACAAGAGAAGAAGATCGCGACAGAGAGACCGGCAATATCATTTTCGCGATCGCGAAATTATTGCACGCAATCACTTGTCTTTTCTTGCAGAATTCAAAAGCTTTGTTGATTACAAGTCACATCTGAGACAATTGCTAATTTTATGTCACTAATGCATTGTCATTCGCGTGCGAGTAATTGCACGAAATATTTCCCTTCCCTCCGAAGCGATACTTATTAAATTAAATACATTCACGCGTGAGATCTTGTTTGTCAAAACGAGGAAGATTCGATTTGACGTGTTGTCGCTCAATTATGGCTCGTAAATTACGAATCGAACGCGCCGGTGGAGCGTTTCACCGGCGCGCGATAGAGAAATTTATAATTCTCCCCGCCCACTCTTCGTTCTTATCGCGCTCGATAGAATACCCAATGAGTAATTCACGTCGACCGCCGCGCGCGTTCATCGGTAGTCGTTAATCACGCGGTCGAAATATTGTCGTGCCCGCGCAGATTGGGTGTATTATTCGGCTCAGGCGCGTCATTACTCGCGCGTGAGTCATCGATCGGCGCGCGGGCTCGTGGAATTATTAAGTATGCGCGCGACAGATTGGACATTACATTCGCATTACGCGATTGTAACGCCCGGCTATCACGATCATTAATCTATATGCCGGCATTATACTGGGGAAAATGTCGAAACGGCCCTTCCCGTAACGAAGGGTTGACGGACACTCTCGCGCGCATTTCCCAGCTTCCGCTTCGGGCGACATCGAGCCGCGCAGAATCGACAATACGTTGGAAAATCGAAATCGTGTACGCGAAACTCTTTTCTATCAAGCGATCGGAGAGATTTTTTTCGCGACGATATTTCTAGACGGTTCCTTCTGCGAGATCGCGCAACTAAAAATATTTATCAACCGTTAATTTTCGTGAATACACGCTCTTCGAGCGCGCAGCGACGGCGATGCCAGCATTTGAATGCTGAAATCCCGAGTATTTCGAGTGTTCTTCGCCAAAGTGAACGTAAATTGCAGGGACAAAACTTTCGTGCGCTGATTACGATTTGACGACCCCGCCGTCTCGGGTAAAATTTTTAAAAATGCATCGCGACCTTTTCCACGAAACGTCCCGCAGAGACATGGTTTATTTTTCGTTGCTATACATGCGCGACTATCTTGTCGCAAATAAAACACGACAACACGACGACGTTTCTCGCAAGAAGAGTCTTACGTAAGTAAGGTGCATCGAGATAAATCTTCTTCGTCAACGCACGACCATACATCTGTTCGCGATAATCTTTGCGAACTTGAAACGACCGTGTAATGCAAATTTTCGATTGTTTACACACGATGTAAAAACTGTCCTCTGGAAGAGTATCTCAGGAATTTCACCCAGGAAAAATACTACCGGGTATAAAATTCTACCCGGAGAAGAGGTGCATGCGAGAGGTGCATACGTTATACGCGGGATAATCCGGCGGTAAATTTTCGCGGAAAAGTTCCCTCTCTTCTCGAGAAGCGAGAAGAGAAGACACGCGCGCGCGCTTTTATGACGAACAAGCGTGTCGGATATTTCAGGAATGCGCGCGGATACAAAATATTTGCAAGAGTACGTCTTCGCGCGCGTATGGAATCTGAATAGGGCTTGTTCGCAACACGCGAAATGTGGTATCTATCGACCCGCAAATGCATAGCGACACCTTCGTCCCTCTTCAAGTCGTTTTATCTTCTCTGACCGTCGACACGCAGTCGCATTACCCGGAATATCCGATGTGGCGCACTTTTTCGAGGTCGTACGAGAGACTCATATCGGTCGTTTTCCATCGAGGACGAGAGCTCCTTCGGGAGACAGCGAGAGCTTTCGCAGTTTTGTTCGGCGAGAAGAACGTTGTCGTAAGACGACTTGAAACGTCGTGCCGAGAGCGTGTGACACAAAAGTCATTGTTACGCGATTCGTTCTACTGCGCATTATACTACCGAGATGTCGTGGAACGTCTTTCAGTTGACCGCGATTTTCTTCGGTGATATATATGCAGGGTGAAAAATTGCGACAAAGCCGTGAGGTGTGAAGGTTAGATTTGGGTCAATCTGGATCGAAAGTCACTTACCATTTTGCAAAGCTTGCAATATTTATTGCGTTATTGATTAATTAATGTGAGTCAATGAGCGCGTGAGAAGCGACGGCCCGGAGGCGTGTATGACTTTCAGCTGTGGAGAAAAATGGCTTACCTCATGCGATCTCTCAACGTCGATTTTTTCGCTAGTTTTTAATGAGTCACTTTTATCGAAGTGAAAAAACTTCTTGAGTTTTAAAAATATTAAAAATTGTTAGAGGAAAAAAAAAGAAGTCGGAAAATGCGCCAAACCAAACGTTCGAAAGATCAAGTCAACAGCACTTGTTTTTGCATTCCGCGAATTTTGTGAATGTCATGCCTTTTTGTAGGGGGATGTACATCGCATGTACACTTGAGGAAAATAAAAGGGATTTCCCCTTCTCTGTGTCGATTGTGTGTGTAATCAAATACTCGAGTCTCTCCGGCCACCGGCGCCGTCGCGACCCTCGCGTATATTCATATCTGCGCTGGATCGCAGCCAGATCGAGAGCACTCAAACGCTCGTCGTAAACAACCGTCTAAGATTGATAACGCTTTCATATGCTACCCTTGACTGACAATCCGGACATTTGCCCGGCTTTTTATAACTTATACTTTCCCACTTCGTCTGTCCGGGGGGAGGAGTAACATAAAACACTATCGGTAACGTGCGATAAAACGCGACGACGTTGTGTGCGTATACGGGCGTAAAGAAAAGCTCCGTGTTTGAACAATTTTAAATAAAAAAAAAGTTGTATGATATTCTGGAGAAAATTAATTTTTTTTTCACACACATATACGCAATTATTACGCTACATCTGAATTGTGTCTATAATTAAACAACGTGCGCACGTTTGTATGTTAAATTGCCAATTATGATCGTGTAATAACGAAAGCCCTATTGTCTTGCTTTTATGTTTTTATTTGTCAAGGATTATATTGCGTAGCTTTTAATAATCAATAAGCAGCGAGATGAACAAATCGTTTTACGCCTGAAAGAATATATATCAAAGATTCATTTTTTCACCGTTATCAAACCCAGGTTTTATCGACGAATAACGTATACTCTGATGGCCAGTGAATTAAACACCTCATAAACATGAGATTGAAATTCGATCGTTATATACCGCTTTATCGTTGACGATGAACGCTCGGCCCGCCCTTCGTCGGCTAGATTTTCCAGACCGGCGACATAGGCATTCTTTTATCTCTGTTTTCTCATATAATAATGGACATTTTCTATTGTAACAAAATACGTAGCGAGTATATACCTCTCTCTCTCTCTCTTTCTCTCTCTCTCTCTCTCTCTCTCTCTCTCTCTCTCTCTTTCTCTCGATAAAAAAAAATATATAATTAGCTTGCTAAACGCACTTGCGTTCGCGAATGTCGCATCGACACGATACGACTATGTGCACATGAATGTAACGTCATATCATTTTTTTTTTTCCCCTTAACAATCACGCGGCTTTGTGCGGATTTGCGGGAGGAACCTTCGTCTACGCTTCGTACGAACTTCAGTCTCCGACATCTTATTTCCGCGTCGACTGAAAAATGACCGGTGGCTTCCGCGCGCTTCTCTCCGCGAATGCGTCGTTTTTAAAAGGGCGAGGATAGAAAATAAAAAAGCGCGGTCGACGTGACACAGTCCGTGACACTGCATCACCCGCGACGACGAGCGTGCTCATGGAAATGGGCCGGCGGGACCTATTCTCGCGTATATCCTTCTTGCGGGATAAACGAGGTTTCTTTGAGGGACAAACGAATGTCGGGATTACCGTTGTAGACATCGCAGTGTTCTCTCGCAGTCGCGAGTGGATTTGACTTCTTCTTCCGCTTTTCCCGCCGTTTTCCGTTGATCTGAACAAAATGTTGCAATCCCAAAATTATTTATTGATTCCTGGTTGATATCCATTGCTCGTCAAACGGCGATCTCAGATTCAGGAGCTTCGGTGTTTTTTTCTTCAGTCTATACTTGTTGCTAAAATATATTTTAAATAAATAGTCTCTCGCGCATAAGCTACTTAATTTTGCAACGGCACTTACTTAGAGTTCTAAATTTTATTATTTAAATTAATAAGATTCTTCTTCTTGTTATTATTAATTTAAATTAATAAGATTTACTTAATAATTAGTTAAATTAATAAACCTTGCTAAATATTAAACATTCTTAATATTGCCTCTCTCTAATAATATGATTGCGACTTAATTGAGGTATTACTAGTCCATTCGACCTGCCGCAATTAATCTCTTTTTTTTCCTACTTTTTTACGCCAACAGAGACACAAAAAAACCTCACGGCGCGCATTTTCCTCGATCGATCACGCGCGATGTGAAAAAAAAACGACTCCGTCGCAATTTCATTATACCGTTTATATACACAAGTTTTCTCTTTTCCACGAGAAAAAGCGTGTGTAAATAATCACAATTGATTCTCTTGATATTGATTGTTGCTACTTTTATCTCAACGCTAATTGGACGTTTCTAGGATGTGTTTCTCGATTCATGTCGTACATATCAAGAAGCACGGTAGTACCTCTTATACTTACGTGATTATATGTATAATATATATAATATTTTTTCTTTTTTATTCTTTTTCCTGTCACATGACCTTACTTTAGTCACGTTTTTAAAAAGTACGGTCACGTTATTTTACTCACGTGTTGGTTTTCTACTCCTCCCTGTCACATAACTTTACTTTGGTCACGCTTTTAAAGACTCGTGACTAAAAGACAGTCACGTGACTTTAATCACGTGTTGTTTCTCCATTCTCTCCTCTTTCTAATTTTCGAGTTTGATTTTCATGCGTCATTTCTGACATCTCTCATATGTACACCATGTATATTATATGGTTTGTAAGACGCATATACTAGCTGTCATCGCGGTGACAGATTGTGCTCACTGACACAACACGTTATAATAAAAACAATAACAGCGTGCGCGTAGCGAGCGCCTGTGATGCGCTAGTATATGTAAATTATCCGTTTCGCGTAGATGTTATTGCAATGATCAGACACGCAAGTGCTTCGTTTTCGCAAACTTTGTTTATTTCGAATCATTACTTTTGCCTCGCAAACCAATCCGCAGATTTCTCGATCAAATTGTTTTCCTTTATTCTCCGAACAGTTCATTCCGTCGAATGTATCGTCTGTTCGACGAAATTCACCGTCTGATTCGACGTCGGAACGAACTCATCCGCAATGCGAGTGCTTCATGCACTCGCTAAACTTTAATGCCCCGCCTCGATAACCGGCAGGCACTCGCATTCGAGGGCTTCCGACTTAAGTGCTACTAAATCGATTACCTCGGCTTATGGTTGTAACGTTCTACTTCTCTACGTGGGACGTCTTCGGCATCCGGTATTGCCGCCACCGACGACGATGTCGTCGTCGCCTCCTCGTTCCAATTCGCATTTCATTACGCGGCCGGAATAATGGGTCCCGTTCTAACTGGATTAAAACTTGAGATTGCCGAGCCGAAGAATATCGAAACTTTCGAATTCGATACGCGCGTCGCGCGATCGGGATTTGAAAGGAATTTTAATCGATCCGCTGCGCTCCGGGAGTGCGGAAGAGACTTATTTGTCAAATACAAAAACGCTCGTTGTATCAATAATCGTATTCGCACGTGTAATTAATCATTTTGTTTTTCTCTGTGTGTAAAAAAAAAAAAAAAAAAAATATTGAGAATTAACGGTTTATTTCTGACGTTAGTTTGTGGACGTTTTCGTGGACGAAGTTTTTTTTTCTATCCTTTGTCGGACGCAGAAAAATTGACGCGCAACAAACACGTGACGGCGAACATCCGAAGACGTTCGGAAATATTCGTTAATTAATGTTCCTAAGCCGGTTTATTAACCATTATCCTTCGAGCCGTGCAGACGCAGCAATATCATAGAAATCGCCTGTTTAAAGCCACCGGGTATCACTTAATGGCTCTATTTGCCCTTAATTGCTTTATCAAAGATAATTCCCGGAATTAATATCGAGCAACAAGATTGTCGCTTCCGAATTACCGCGCGGAGCTGCTGCTCGGGCGCATTGTCAGGCCCGACCTGTAATGTGTCAGAAAACGCGAGGAGGAAGACCGCGGTTAACAATAACGCGCGCGCGCAAGCGAGATTCTCTCTAGCGTCGCTTTCATAAACGGACTTGGATGGCCCATCTGGGCCGCGCGTGCGTTCTTTTAAAACGCGAACTAACAATGCCGCCAGGCGAGCTGAGCAATTGCTTTTTCCTCGTCTTAAAGAAGCGATATATAAAGCCTCGCACAGAAATTACAATTCTTACCGGGGAAACCGCTGAAGCAAGGGAAATTAAATTTCTAGCTGAGATAAGGTCAGATTTATTGAAAATTGCTTCAAAACGGCTCTTAGGTTTCACGACAAATTACATTCCTGCGAGAGTGGTCATATAGGCGATGACGATTCACCTTGATGTGGAATTGCGAATTACCTAGCGAGCGTCTTGGTTTTTTTTTTTTTTTTTTTTTTTTTTTATCACTTAAAGCTATTCCTCGAGACATTGTTTGCGTAATTCGCAAACGACATGTTCTTTTTTTTTACATATTAATCTCCCGACACGAAACGCAACCTAACTGTTCTTTGATCTCTTCTGAGAGATTCTGCAGCTTGCTAACTTTTTGTGTGTAACACTCCAATGTGTTGGATTTCCTCTCGCGTGTGCAGCGATCATCCGACGTAATATAGTTAATATATGTGTGCGTACATAAGCCCGCGCGTGTGTGTGAACGCGCGCGCAGGCAATCACCTTAATGATAATTTACGGTCGGTAGTATAAACTCTCTCTCTGGAAAGGAGAGAGAGAGAGGGTGTCCCGGGCCGAAATTGATTTGTTTACTCCCCGAAGGAGATCCTCACGCGATCCCACGTCGGCGCCACGCCGCGCCGCGCACGGGTGGCCGCGACCTGTTCTCCGCCTCTTCCTCTCTCCTCCTTGTTGCTTCCATCGTTGTTTATTTTAGCCCTCCGACGGTTCTTAACGTCTTCGTTCGCGGCCGCCACGGCTACGGCGCGTTTATGACGGCTGCCGGCCGTTTAAATTCGCGAATTTATGAACTACACCGCCGGCGCGGAACCGCCCGGCCTGGAATCGCTTCCGATGACGAAGCCTCGTGTGTATGTGTGTGTGTGTGTGTGTGTATGTATGTATGTATATATGTATACGCGTGAACGCATATGAGTGTATTTGCTCGGATGTTCGGGTTGAGATAGATGGATGGGTTGATCGGTCGGTTCATCGATTGACCGATTGACTGACGGACAAGATTTATCGTGCTTGCGGTCGTAGTGGCCTGGTGGCCGAGTCCGCCGAATCATTTCACGGTTATGTAGTCGAAGTGGAACTCAGTGGGGTTTTTACTCTTAAACGGGACCGATATATAACCCTGTCACCTCTGATAAAGAGAGACGCGAACGAGTAATTAATACATTTTATCGTTATTCGAGATATATGATCAGTTTGAACAATATTAGATAAAAAAAAAAACTTCATTATACTAACAATAAGCAGGAAATCGCGTAAGATATTTTGCGGCGCGCAAAATCGTTTCGTTAATTGTCCCCCGACTTTTGTAGTTCGTACACACCTCGTTCAGTGCGCGAAGTTGAAGCGAAACACGAATGAATCGAACGAAACGACACGGTGATAAAAAGGCGTCCGTTTTCCGACACGGTGAAATGCGAAAATCATCGCGACGCTTTTCCCGCGCAATTTCCTGCCGATAAGTACACAATATGCTTCGCGCCGTTATAAAGGTCGGCGAACCTTCGCTAAAACCGTTTCGGCGAACTTCCGGCAGTCCGATGATTTTCCGCGCCGCGTCGAGCAAACGCACGCGCGCCATTAATGGACCGTGATTAATTCACGGAATAAAATAACGCGTGTCGCAACACTCCGCGCGCGCGAACTCTCATATTATACATGCGAATTTGTCGTTCGAATGACGCGTTACCTGTTACGTGTACAAGTGCACGCGCATCAATTGAGAGCCAACCTGTTACGCGACGCCGCATAATCGAGATGCTAATGTAAAAAAACAAAACAAAAAATTCACTCAGTTTTCGCGCAAAACGCGAAGTTTTTCACACTGTACTCTGCTGCAACTTTTCGCTTATTGAAAATCAATTTCGCGAATTCGACTTTGATACGATCTGAATCTTCTACAAATAAGTTATATTTAAATAACGTAGCAGTTTAATTTTTTTCTTAAACATATTATGAAAAAGTTTTCCAACGAAAATTTTTAAACAATTATTAATTACGCGTTAATTAAGAAGTTTGCCGAGTCTTTGTGAAATGTGAGAAAAACGTTCTCTTCGCGCGCGTAGTTACAAATGAAAAAAAAGCAACGAGAGACGACACGACAATAATCAACTATTACGCAATTTGTGCTCGGCTAGCGATGTGTTCCCGTTAGAATGCAATGAGAAATTCACAACGCATCGACCGTCGATTGTGCGTAAAGCAATTGTTCATTGCTCGCGCGTTCAAACGCCAGTTTCGGCAGAATTGTCCGAAACCGACGAACGAACGGAGAGGATCGGCATGTTCCCGCGAGCGGAAAGGTCGACCCTTCTGAATCACCGGGCTCGATTTAATTAACGACGATGCGAGAAGGGGACGCGATCGGTCTGATTGCTATACTTAGAGCCCGATGTGCGTCCGAGTCCCTCTCCTCTATTCGCGACAGCGAGATAATCGCGTTTGTTTCTCACGCAAATCATCGCGACGGCAATTCTCACGAGAAAATTCCGTATAAAACACTTTAGATAAAAAGAGGCGATAATGGAAATCCAGTTTTTTTTTTTTCAGGAGAAAAAAAGAAATAAAATTTCCGAGTCTCTTTATATCAAAGAGAAAGAGAGAGAGAGAGGCAGACAAAAAAGAGAGAAAATTTTGAATTCGATCGTCGCGCATACCGATCGGCATCGGGAGGGAACCGATCTTGCGAAGAATTAATTAAAAAGCACAGAGTCGCGGTTTGACCGCGTTTTCGTCGGTTAATCGCGCGTTCACGTTCGACATCCCGCAATTAAAATCCCTCGATGGGAGAATATCGCTCGACGTCGCTCGCACACAGTCCACGGAATAGAAAACCCGGTGATCGATGATACGTCCGATATAATGTTGAACGACGACGATCCTTCTTTCTTTTGCGGAAAATGTCATACGGGATTATCTATATATATATATATATATATACACACATAGCCGTGAGTCTTCTTTTCGCGTAAGTCGCTGTCGCATTTTCCGAATCAAACGTTCTTCCGCCAAGGAAGTGCAACCCTCGTTCAATTTATTTGTACGCGCCGTACGCCACGCGAAACAATTGGATATTGGCAGGATCCCCGACGAAGGTAGAAAACTCGCCTCGGGGCCAACGGGCAAAATCGAATGCAATATGTGTGGGGGACCCACCGATGTGTGCTCCAGCCGGCGGATAATCCTGCGGAAATGTCTCAGTTGGTCGCGGGATAAAACAACGAATGAAACAATGAGGGCGAGAGAGGGAAGAACAGAAAGAAGAACAAAGACTGGTGGACAGGTAGATCTCCACTTCGTAATTAGTTTAAGAGGTAGACCAAGCACTTCGAAGGCGATATTCCGTGGATAGAGGCAAACAAACGCGAACGAACATTACACCGCGATAAATCTTAATCAAATTAGAATAATTAACTGAGAAAGTCGGGTCGGCCGAAGTAACCATTCTCTTTCTCTCTCTCTCTCTCTCTTGCGCGCGCGCGCGCGCACCTGATTGCAATCACCTGCTGGCTTGTGCGATTTCTGTTCCGGAAATAATGCACGTCACATTCAAACGGCGGTCATTTATCGCGAAATATAGAGCGCTCGAGGGTTACCCGCATATTTTCTCTTCTGTCTGTCATATCTTTCGCCAGATTCAGAATCAATTTCACCGTACGAAAATTTTATTACATATCTGCGTCGGCAATGATTTTCGCGATATTCCTCCCAAAACGCCGTTAAATACCGTTACCAATTTTTCGGGAAACTTTTAATCTCAGATATAATTAGCAAGAATGAATTGAATGTTATGTAAAATTTATACACAGGGTGAACTGTATCATTATATTCAGAAATTTCCCCGAGGAAATATAAAGCTTCAAATTCGTTCAAAAATAGCTCGCGCTAAAATTTAGGTCAGATGCTCCGGGGCATCTCGTTTGATGAAAAAGGAAGCAGATTGCGCAACTATTTCAGAAGCGCAATATAAGTTCTTTCGCGATTTATCTTTAATTCCTCTTTTGAATATTTCAAAAATCGTTGACTTCGCCGATTTTTTTTTTCTGCGATAGATACACCGATGGATGTGTGTATAATGAAATTCGATCGTCTTTACGCTCCGCGGATAATAATAGACCGTGCGGTAATCTAGTGCTAATAAGTTGACCTTTTGTCATCGCGGTTCACGGTCTCGATTTATTGCCACGCGGTATGAAGCGCTCGCACAGCGTGGGCGCGAACTTCGCGCGGGTGTCTACTCCCGAAAGTTCAACTCGCCATATTCAAATTCCGAGGTTGAATTATAACGGAGAACGGACGTTAAATGGAAGTATGAAAGTACGTTTTAAATTATACGCGCGCCGCGTGAATTTCGTTGTGAAACATTTACGTTAAGTTTCCCCCCGCGCCGACTTTAATTAAATTTTATATTTTATCGCGTGTTGTTCTCTCGCACAAGAGTTTTCCGAAACACTTGTCAAATATCAAATGAGGATGTAAAAACTAACACGAGACAAAAATTTATCTCAATATATTGTAAAGCGCCGAAGAAATGCACTCAAAGTCTCAAATCTCGCATCGCGTGTTTAGTCTGAACGAATTGCTTGCGCAACAAAATTGCGAAGTGAAAAAATAAATTTTCTCTTCAACGGCACGTGTTCGAATTTAAAAATAATCGTATCGCGGCCCGCACGTGTGTATGCGCAAAAAAATGCTTTATTTCCCACAATCGCTCATATATGTACACGTTATTAATAAGCGAAATAGCGAGAGAGGCAAAGCCGCGAATGGACACGCGGTGTGTGTTCGCCGAATCAATGTCTGCCATCAACGCCTCAACCGCAAGTTGAATTTCTCGGAGCCTTCTCAACCGCGAGGTTAATTTTCACTCATCGCGCGTACGAAAGACGTATGTCTGTAACTACCTCGGCGCGCCCGAGAGAAGTTTGACGTCTATACGTCTGATTAGCGGCAACTACCTAAAAGTTATCAGTCTTTCGTTGCGGGACCGTAGACAGGAAAATAATTTCGCCACGCGATAATGACGTGAGCAACGTTGGGTTGCGTTGGCGTAATCCTGTACAGTCTTCGGGTTTTTGATGTTCCGACGGGCTGCATGTAACTAGTTCGCGCATGAAAGTAGCAGTTTGAAGTAGCGACGAGAATAATTGAAAGGATCTCCCCTCCCTTCCCCCAATGAGACTCTTGTAGATACTTTGATTATTATTTCTCTGCGAGTGAATCGAATTAACTTTGCGAGCATTAATTCTCCAAAATGATTGTCAGTGCGTTAACACCTGACGAGAGAGAAAGAGAGAGAGAGAGAGTCGCCGAGACGAAGGACACTGGACGATGCTTCTCGTGGGAACAAACTTGAAAATGTTGTTATACATACTTAGAAGAGAAAAAGAGAGAAAGAGAGAGAGAAAGAGAGATAGATAGATTATAAGGTATTCTTCTTCGCGACGAGCTCGTCGTCGCTTAATTAGTACCGGCGTACAATTAAAGCGGACGCGGGAGCAGCAGCGGTACGCTTAAGTTTCAGCCACGCCCCGCGTCTGCAAAGATAAATTGGCGCCAATGAATGCCAATTGGTGTCCTCACATAGCCGCTACGGACCGCATCGTGGTCGCCACGAGCGAGCTTCCGAGTAAGCGTCTTAAGCCGCCTTCGGCGATGTCTGCGTGTATTATCGCAGGCTCTGATCAAGCGTGAGATTTATTCGCGCCAGATAAACGCGAGACGCGCGCAACGCGGGAGATATAGAGGCGGACAGATGGGATCTCCTACAAATGTCTTACTTCCGCTCGTTAAGTAAAACCGAAACTGCAATGAGCGAATAATTATTGAATACACTGTTGAAAAACAATTCGGTTGGCGTAACAAAATATTGTCTTGCTTTATTATTCCGCAAAATAATAAACATATTTTAAAACGTGCTTTGAAACAAGGTACACACACACACACACACGAATTTTCATAATATTATTTTGCTCGTTTTCTGAAAATAAACAATTTATTGGTCGTTTATTAGTGACCGGAAATTCACTGGTCATTACATTAACACAATTGTTTTATTAAAAAAAAAAAAATAATAAATAACGTGTGGAATAAATAAACACATAAATTTCTCTTTATTTTCGATTATAATGTGCGTGTTGCTCCCTGCTGACAAGACAGCAACCATCGGATCATCTCGACATCCTTGTAAAAATTAAACAATTTCGCGCAATCGCAACGGATAAGTTAACAGATACATAGAATGTTTCGCGTTCGACTGATAATCCATCGATAAACCTTTTCTATCCGCGGACAATGTATCGAAATGTGCTCGCGCGCGCGCACGAGCTAACGGGCCCCGCTCGTGTGCACGGCGTGTTTTGTTCCTTTTATTCTCGATTCGATTTTTTTATCCGTGTTTCTCAACGAGAGCGACTCGTCACGCGAGGCGCTCTCGACGCGCTGCGCGAGTCGCTACATCGATCCGCCGCCCTTTCGATTGATTGGCGGTTTTCCTAGGGGCGCGTTTTTGACGGCCAACACATCCCCCGTCGGGCACACAATCCACGCGTACAAATGTAACTGACAGTACTTCAGTCAAAAAGGCAAACACTAAACCAATTTCCGTTTTCCCCCCTCCCCTCTTACCCCGAGCGTCGCGTATGCACGATCATTGTCTGTCTCCCAACCCTCAATCTCTCTATTGACAGCAGCAATAAGAGAGACCCTCGTCTCTGTATTCTCCTGCTCTCCGGGTCTCTATACCGCCGCCGTCGTTTTGTTACTTCGTTTACCGTGCTCTACCCCGTGCCGTATATCAATCAAGCTTTCCAATTTGTCCCTGTAAAGATCGATTCGTCCAACCGGAACGCAAAACCGCACGATATCCACAGAGACGAATGCGAGCGGATCGTACCAGCGCTTCTTTCTTTCTCTTCGATCGTCTCTTCAGAAATGTGTGTCCGCGAACACACTTGAGGCGAGAAGAAAACACGATCGATAATTCTCCAAGTTCGCGCTTTTTACAATGAGAAACGAATTGCGAAAATTATACGAGGATGAACACGTTTGAAAAGTGTCTGTTGATTTAAAAACGCGACACTGCAAATTTTGCCGCTCGCGGCGGCGGCGGCGGCGGCGGCGGTTCGTCAGTAATTTGTCACGACCGTGTGTTATTAGAGCACGTGTAATGCATATACACGAAACAAGTATTGCATTATGTTTGATAAAACTAATTATATATACAATTTGATGGCGGTATAATACGACAACTGTAATACAATTACGTTCTCGGAATAGATTGTCGCAGCTTGGTTCAAACGCGCTTTCGCTTAATTCACATCGAAATCCTCCGCGCAAATTTATTCGCCCGTCAGCAGTGATGCTGATCCAGATACGTCGTTCGCAGCGCATGCTACGCTACACGAACGCAATACTTACACTCCCGTGTGTTTTAGGTTTTTTCTTCTTTTTGTTTTTTCCCTATTCCACATCACATCGCACCGAATTTATTATCACATTTCACGTGTTACGTTCAGCAGACGCACGCATATTCTTCCATTAAATGAACGATTGCTATTTACGTCCGCGCCATTCTAGTTACAAAAGCTTATTGTTGTAATTGTGGGAAACGTTATATTGTCGCAATTGAATAGACTCCGTTTCCATTGTTATAACAAAAAGTATTATCGTTGTAACATAGACCAATTCGTGCACTCACGGTAATTGTTATTATAGCACATCCGTTCAAATTTGATGATGTTACGAATGAAAACGATGAGATCGGGAAGTTCGTTTTGCGTCGCAAAAACGCATTTTCGCGCGAAGATTCAAACTCGTCGTTTCCGCTCGTTCATCGTCGAGCAAACATTTGTATTGCTTCTCTCTTGATTTTGCGAGGAGTCCCAAGTCAAAGAAAAAACAAACTGTAACGGTGGTGTGTTGCAATAGTTTTTACACCTCGGCAGGATTTAATTTCTCACGCGGCGCCATCCATCGCGTATGTATATACCGCGTGTTCCTATAAATGCATGCAAATTGCGCGAAGAGGACATATACCGGACAAATTTACTTGAAACTTGCAAGACTCCGCTCGCCATTAAGCACTTTACTGCCCCTCAGCGTGCAATCGCGCTCGAATTTCCAAGGATGTCAAATCGTCCGGGCGTTAACCCTTTCCGTCGTGGAAGTCCGTTACAACCGCGCGACATTGAATGCGGCCAACCGGGTGTCGCCGAATTGACGAAGAGCGGAATGTAATATCGCAGTATTGTGTTCCCCGCGCAATTTGAACGCAATATCGTTGTCAATGAAGATATTTGATTTGTTTGCAAGTTTTCGAAATTATTCAAGAACGAAATGGTGCCGATTCACATAGCTTTGATTTATTCGATTAAAACAAATTAATGACTTGAGAAATTTTTCACTCAAATAATACGTTTTCGAATGAATTCGGGAACACCCTGTACACTTGCTCGACCGTTAACGTGACTAATGTATTAATTGCGTGCGCGATTCTCGAATGGCGGAGATTTTTATCTCCCGGCTATTTTAGGCGCACGACACCACAAACGGGATGTCTCGACAATGTTGCTAGATTTTTTTTTTAAACACATATTTTAATCACCGTAAAAAGTCAAATTTTTGAAGTCAGTTTATTAAAACTATTACGCACGGTTACGTTGTTGCTTTTTGTTTTTTCTTTTTCTTTTTTTTTAAATATTTTTACGCTGCTGTGAACGTTCTTCGCCCCGCCCCGCCTTTTCAGTGTTGAAAAAAGCAGACTTAACAACCCTCAGCGATTTTTGCACGCGTACACAACGCCCCGAGCAAATGCATGCAAATTACAAACTTTAAGGCCACCAAAGCTACCGCGCGCTCGCCATTAAATCTCGCCGTGGCGCGATTGCGACAAAACTCTCTTTCTCCTCTTCTTTCTCTCTCTCTCTCTCTCTCTCTCTCTCTCTCTCTCTCTCTCTCTTTCCTCGCGGAAACGAAAAAAAACTCGAAGAAGGAAATCGTGTTAACCGTGAAAGTGCATGTTTCCCGATACGATCATTAATTAGACTAGGGTCTAGCAAATCTCGGAGAGGTTCACTTACTTTCCTCTTCTCGAAGTTTCTAGACCCGTGTGAAACAACTTCTCTGAAAAGGTTATCCAAATAGAAATTTTTTTACCCCCTTAGAAAAGACGTAATACGAAGCCAATTCAGAAGTTGATCAGCAATAATTTGAGTTCCACGTTAGGCGTTTCGTTCGCCGCCGAGAGAGCGATCGCGAGTTCGAGATGTAGGAATACCACCGGAGAGAGAAGAGGTGGAAGGAACGAGAAGGGTGAGAGGAGAGAAAGAGAGAAAGAGCAGCGAATAAAAACGCGCGGATGGCGCGTCCCTTTTTAGACGGCGAGCTGCTCTCTCGAGAGGGAGGCTACAGGGAAAGGGCGGTCTGAGACCCATCAAAGCCACGAAGAAGCTCGGAATGTGCACACGTCCGCACAAGAAACGGCACACCGCGAGCGGTGTCTGTTGCACTTTCAGACACCGCTTTCACGGGAAAACCTTTCCGAGTGAAATCCGAATAGAGCGCGCGCGCGCGCGAAGCAGAAAAGTAACGCGTTTCGACATTTATAAGCACCGTGATTTGTCGCGCAACAACATCGATACTCGAAGACCGTTGATGATAATTAAAAAAAAAAGAAACCAAAGTAAAGAAATTAGATGATATACAGAGTATAAAAAATTTAGAGTAAAAGAAAATTTATTAGTTTTTTATTATTTATTAATCTGTTATATTATTGTTTTACTTACAGCGCGTTATAATGTCACATGTATGCGCATATTGTATTATGATGTACGTAAGATTAACATGCTCAGACTGCACCGCACTATATACTTCATTTCGTCGCGAACAACTCGCGCTCAACTGGTAACTCGACGCATTTCTAGCCGCACATACGTTCATACATTAAATTAAGCTAGCATTTAGCATCTGGCTTATATTCGGCTGGATTTAGTACATTTGCGCACGCGGACAAATATAGGATGTATATCCGGAAGCGGTCGCAAAACATATTTAATCGCGCTGGACACATATAAATCGACGACCCCGACGTTTGAGGCTGGCAGTCTCCCGGAAGGGAAAGAGAGAGAGAGAGAGAGAGAGAGAGAAAGAGAGAGAGAAGAGACGGGGCTTCACTCTCTATTCTTAGCGGCGTATCCGCAACTTTGTCCTCCCTTTCCTCCTCGCGAACGTCCATCGGTCGCGCGTCGGTATCGGTCGTAATTGCGGAAACTCGAAATAGAGAATTAAACGCGTTTGTAATAAGAGCCTAATTGGCGGAATCGCGTGCGCTAAGTGTCTCGTTCCCGCGCGTTTAAACGCGCCGGGATCGGCTCGCGTGTTCACGTGAGATTAAACTTCAGCTTGGCTAATAACTCCGTATCTCGGTCATCGACGGGAATACGTCGCCACGTAACTGAACATACGGGAGAAACTTTTACCAAGCGACAGATATAAAACGATACCTTCACCGATTCTCCTCTCCCCCTCTCCGAGTACATTAACCCTTCCGGTCAGGGAGCAAACTTTTAAACGCGCATTTCCTTCACGCGCCGCCGACAGTTGTTGCGAAAAAACAACAATACGCGCTCGCGCGGCTTTTAAATATAAACTTTTTGTTATTTTTACGCAAACCCCTTTCTCTTCTTTCGTCCCTTCTATTTTGTTATTGACTGAAATCGATGCGACACAATTTACCTTTATCACCCATACGTATAATATTACGGTATTCAGAGTGTGACACAAATATATATATATATATATATATATATATATAGAGACCGTCTATATATACATATATAGACGGAGTATCAAATATTGAATTTTCATCAATGCTTTGTTGAATTTACAAAGAGAGCGCGAGAGAGACCGATTGTGTCTTGGCGATCGATAATTCCGAATGTCCGAGAAGGCAAGGCGCGTGTTCGCGCGCGCGGAGGCTGCCTTCTTCGGGGGAAAGGTCCTTTGTGTGTCTATTCTTGGTCGACACGTCCGCCGTTTGGACATCCGCCTCGCGTGGCCTGACGTCTCCGCAGTATTTTCCGCCAATTAGACGCGTCGCAGCGACCGACAGGTATATCCCCGGTAGCTCGCTCGTTAGTAACGAGGCACGTCGACGTCGTCGACGTCGTTGTCATCGTCGTTGCGGAGGTCGGTTGCATCGGTTTCGTTCGTTGTATTAAAGCGACACGCATGCGTCAATTTTAGAAACATATCGCTCGATTTGTGTACGCGCGTGAGACTTTTGGTATTTTTTTTTAATTTGCATAAGATTATTTCTCTCCGAGCAACACCCTCTCTTTTATTTTCGAAAAAAAAAACGCAATATCGATACGAATTCAATCAAACGCGTGTATGTTTGCATTTAAATAACCAAACTTGTAAAAACATACATATGCATAAAATATTAAATATTTATACAGATCTGCCTTGAGCAGGAAAAAACTGAAAAAGTTTATCAAAAAAATTCAGAAAATTAAGGTTTTGTACAATACGTACGATTTCATTTTTTTTTTTTTTTTTTTTAAGGAGACGAGTTTAATTAAATTGGCGAGCAACGCTGTGCGTGCGTCCCGCTGCGGTTGTGTCTTAATTTACTTCGTCTAGATTCGGCCGACGAAGCAACGCGTTTATGCTTTGGGGGACGCGACTAAACGCGGATGTACAGCGTATGCGGAATATGCGTCTCTTTAGAGTATCCATATATAGAGCTGTGTGTGTATGTGTGTGTGTGTGTGTCTCTATATATATATAATATATACATATATATATATATATATGTGAACGCAAACGTAATGCGATTGCATCCTCCTGTCCTTCGTGCGGATGTGCCGCGCTGTTAGTGTGTATTGACTTTGTCCGGCGTGGTTTGTACGCCAGTCAGAGAACCACGATGTGTATACGTATGCGCACCTGTACGCCAGGTTTCTATATCGGGTGTCCCGAGAGATACGCCGCAGATCGTTGTTCCATTCGTGGTTGAGATTTGCGGGATCGTAATTAAAGGGCTCGGACCCACGAGCGGTAACCCCCATAACTTGTAAGACAAATACGTCACGCGGGAAATCGTATGTAACTTTGTTATACAAATGTTATTGTTCGCCCGTCATCATAGACATAATATCGGTGCGGTCTGTATTAAGCTCGAAAATGTTTGTGTTTCCACGTGTGCGGAATAAATTTTCACTTTAAGTAGTAACGGACACATTTGCCGCGACGGCGTCCGTCGATATTCAACCGCTACTACTGACGTAAAACACGTAAGCGTTTCAAGATTTTTAAAAATATCACACCACTCGCACACAACTTTTGCGCGCGCAGATGCGCTAAAAAAATCCGAAGTAAATAACATTATTCTGACGGAAACGTCGCGCTTGCGTTTAAAAGACGCGTCGTCGTAATGCGTAATCGTGATAGGGGCGACGCTCGTAAACGTATTTTATTGTGTCATAACACGTTACGACCTCCCCGATTCTTATCGATGCGACAAAAAAAAAACTCCTAACTTTCGCGATACGCTATAAATTGCATCTTTACATCGCGATAACCGGTTGAATTACTGGCGCCGTTCTTATAAGTTTGCTATACACAGAGCTACGTTCCTGTGCCGGGCGCACAAAGGCGAGTAGACGCTTATAAGACGCGCGTAACGCAAACGTAACACACCGAGCGACGTACCGCGCGAACACGGCTGTCTGGGAAATTCGGCCGAAACGTGTCACGTCTAACGTACCGTTAATGGAGGCGCTTGTTACGGCGACAACACGGAGGCCTGGCGGGGCTTTCACGATGCGAAACGGCGTCGCGATGCTCGATAACGCGCCTTGTCGTGGGCGGTTCCGCGGAACAGTCGTCGTCTCTCTCGTCGTTCGTGAAAGGCTCTTGCTGTGCGTCTGCCACGACCGGATTACCGGTCGCCGAGAAACCGCCTTGCTTCGGGAGTCCTCTGCGTATGCAGGATTCCGTCGGACGACGAGCCGTCCCTTTCCGCCTCCTCCGGTTCGCGTGTCGCGTGTTAGTAGTCAGGCTCGATAATGTATCGGGCCCTCTATAGCATCATTGGATTACCCGCGCGCGCGCGCGTGCTTCTCGAACTACCACTGCTACATATACTACGGTAGCCCTAATTGCGCGCTCGACGACCACCGCACGGGACCGTTAACCGGTAACTCGGCTCGCTAATTGGTAGCGCGTGTTCGCCGATATCGAGATCACGCTCACATTCGCCGTCGCGATATTTGACGAAGTGTTGCTGCAACTGTTTCCGAAAACCGAGAATGTCAATAACCGTTGTTCACATCTGGGGGGGGTTGTAAAATATTGTAAGCGGTTGAAACTCAATTTAACATGCAATTTAATCTTCCTTTTCTTCTTGTTTCTGTTCTAGGTAGGTGTTCCATAATCTAGAAAGATACTACGAATTGCTGTAACGACGGGTCAGCTGATCCAGATATATCTGGCGCAATTGTGGATCTATGGCAGCGAAACGTAAAAATATCAAAGCGAGCGTGAGTCTGATCACAATCCGCTATTATTCACATATATCGCAAATCTCCGGGTATTTTGTAAAAATTTGCGAGTTTTCAAGTTTCCTGATAATAAAGTAAATCTGCTAGTCGGAAAGCGACTGTGCGACAGCCGCGTGCACAGCGAACGAATCACTTCTGATCCGTAACAAGGTTTTTCTCGTATATATTATAAAAAAAAAAAAAAAAAAACAAATTTGAAATCATCATTTATTTTATTTGTGCTTTAATTTCTAAAAATGGTCACAGTACGTAATAATTATCACACAGATCCTAAAAGAGTTCCCGGCGTCGGGAAGTTTAAAACTGGGAAGAGTTTCAAAGTTAGATTATTTAGCCGTATATTATTATTACTTCTTGTTGATGCATTTTTTACTTTTTTCTCAAGCAACAAAGTTTGAACAAATCACTTTTTTTTTATCGCCGTATTAACCTAGATTACCACGCGTCCAATTGCTGTTTTAATCCGAGAACCGGGGAGGACAAGGATTGCTAATCAGATTCCGGTAAATAATAGTTACGAGTGAATCTGTGAAGCGACGCGAGGGGAGTTTCCTTAATGCCGATTAGAGAGCGCGAGCCGCAAGTAACTGAAGTTTCTTCTCTCCCCCCCTCCCCGTCTAAGTTATAGAAACTGCCTAGATAATCGCTAATCAGAGGTAGTTAACGCGAGTTAACTCGACTAACTCGAGATATCACGGACGCCTTCTTCCTTATGTGAGACTCTCCCAGTCCCCGGTTATATTATTGTCACGTTATGTTCGATTCCGGTTCGTTTTCTCTCTCGACATCGAAGTTGCATCATCGGATTTCCAACCAATTGAGGCTACTTGAGACGATTAGTCAAGTCTAATCGTTGTGCGGATTCCGACATATTTGCACGCGCGATTAACGACGTAATCGACGCTTGTACGCGATGCCGGCTTCAATTTTCTCACCGCTCTCATTTAAACACGCTCTCCGTGTTGACTGAATGAAATCTTATCATATACATAGTCTAAGTCTGTTGGTTTTGCAATGACATCCCTCGTATGTTATTCAACGATACGTCTACTTGTTTCAATGCAAACGCCACGCTTTGTGACATTGAATATCTTTGACGCGTCTCGAGACATAGGTAGTCGAGCACTGCGCAGTATCTTAATGGATCGTCGAGTTACCTTACCTTACCTCGAATAAGGTCTATAGGAACGTTTGTGTGTGTACGCTTCAATTGGTCTTCGTCGCATACAAGAGAGCGATACGCGAGATAACGGAAATTCAGTCACGTTTATCCGCAAACAGAGCATTACACGTCGATCTACTCTCTCATCCGCACAATTATTCAAATTTATATACGTAGTAGCTGAACGCATGTGACCGCGATCTTCCGACGATGATCCGTAATGTTTCGTTAATAACAATTTCTCGCGGCACTGTAAAACACATACGTATGTGTCCACAGCACGTGAATTGAACTTACGCGCGATGTTGCCCGATCGGGAGAGAAGAGCTCGAAAAGCTCCTTCAGAATGTGCTCGCGCTGCGAATCGTATACTCCCCGACGTCACTTGCAATCCGTTCGGGAGCGGCGGCGGCGAGAGAGAGAGAGAGAGAAAGAGAGAGAGAGAGAGAGAGAGAGAGAGAGAGAGAGAGAGAGAGAGAGAGAGAGAGAGAGAGAGAGCGGATAAACAATGACACGATAAATCTCGCCCACTTTCCGTCCCGTTCCGTTTGGCGTCGTCGATGGAGGAAGGGTGGGACGCGCGAAGCAATTAAAAAGTGGGGTTCGCCTCGAGAGAGCTTGTTACGACCGCGCCCGCACATTTATCATTTTTCTGCCGGACTCTCGGAAGCGTCCGGCAAAATCTCCGAGGCATCCGTGCCGAACTCACTCCGGTCCTCTCGCTTCCCTCCTCTCTCTTTCTCTCTCTCTCTCTCTTCTACTCTCTGCAACTCGAGCCAGCTGCGCGAGCTTAGTTGAAATTTCATTGTTTCTGTTTTCTCGTGGCCACCGCTCGCGGCGATAAATCGGCCCAGGCGCTTTTCCAGCGCAACGGCCGAAGCGGAACCAGGCGAAACTTGCACGTTCGATACGTTTCGGTTCTTTTTTTTCTTTTTAATAAAATATGGGAAAATAAATACAGTCCGGACAATTGAATTACTCGGTGCGGAAGTAGCTTGAAAGAAAAAATGCAGATTCGCGACGCGAATACTGATGACGAAACATTTGCGTGCAAATGCGCTAATAATAGCGGAAGATGAGATTTACATACGCGTGGCAGTTGTGTGTTTTTCGCTCGGAAGTTAAGTTCCTTCGAAACCAAAGGCCGAAGTGTTGCGCGATAAATTATACACTAATTCCCGTGCACGTAATGCCGGTTAATTTCTCCTTCTCCGTGGTTCACCCTTGGCGATTCTCCTTAACCTCTGGCAATCTTTCGCGATTAGCGCTATCGTTAAGTGAGATCGGACCTCTCACCAAAGGGAAGAACGATAAAACTTAAGTGAACGTTATGAGGCGACACGATTCGATATCATAATAATTCACAGCGGAAGCGGATCATTAACAGCGGAAGTATAATGGGCAAAAAGCGGGAGGCGGGTCGGCCGCCCGCGAGAATTTCTCTCTGCCGACGAAGAAACCGAGTCGCGTGATTCACGAACCGCCGAGCGATAAAGCGTATTCTTTCCGACGATCTTTCCAGCCCCGAGGGTTCGATCTCTCGCCCTCATTCGGATTGCGGAAACCCTTAACCCTTGGCGCGCCGGGAAGGAGAAGAAATAAACCTTCAGGAACAGAGAAAATGGAGGTAGCGACAGAGAGATGGTTAAGACGGTTGGAAAAGCGCGTGACATTCTCTCCCGTTCGGGAAATGTTTCAGTTTCCGCAGCGCAGATGAAAGCCAAATTCGATTACATTCTAAGAATAATTTGAGTTCTCGAAAACGCGTTATCAGAATTCGATATTGTTACGCGCTATCAAGGGAAATATGCGATTTTTCGTCTGAGAAATTTTAACATTTATGACTTTTTGAGAGATACAAATTATAAAATGTAATTCCGTTGGCCTCAAAAAAATAGAGACAGAGAGAGAAAGAGAGAGAGAGAGAAGCTCAGAAACACATTTACGTATTTCACACTTCACTTTCGCAGTAAGAAAAAAAGAACTTTCCAATCGTACTCAATTTTTCGCTCGATAAGACAGAGAAATCCCTTTCGCGGATTGCCGGCCGACGAATGATCTGTTCGGAAAAGCTTCGTGCGGCGGTGCGCGGAACGCGATGCGGCTTTGACAATCCGAATCGTTACGCGCGACTGCGAATCGATTATCGAAATGTACCGTGTTGCCGAAGTATACACACACACACACACACACACACGTATCCAACTTCCATTGTCGTAGCACGCGACCGATGCCGCGTAATGCCCGCGCTTTCAACAAGGGAATATCGAGGCCTCCGTGTGGCGCGTGATTTAATGCGCCGCGCATTCGCGTGTGCGTCGTAAGAGGATTACGGGGGTGGAAAAAGCGCGGCGAAAAAAAAAAAGAAAAAATCGATGACCGCTGCGGTATCTGGGACGACCGCGGAGGTGATATCGGAGGTTGGATTTTCGGCGTATCCTTCCCCGCATTGAAAAATATCGCGTCTATATCAAATTCGAATTTTTAACTAACAGGAGCAGATAAATAACTTACACGGCAAGCATCGCTCGTTTGCGAACACCGTGCAGCGCAAGCTGCACACACACACACACACACACAGACACATACACGCAGAGAGAGGAAAAGAGACGCGCACATACAATAAAATAAATTACACAAAGCGCGTCGGATTTTATTCCGCCGCGTGCTACGTACGGAATATTTCACGTGGATTTGGAATTTTTTTTTCCCTCGCGCTGACGAAATCCGTCGCTCCTTTTATTCGACCGTGTAACCTCCGCCCGGAGGTACGCGCATGATTTAGGAGCGCACGGTTGCAATATGTCCATTTCAATTTCACGTTGTACTTCGTCAAGCTGTTTGAAAAAAAAAAAAATATATATATTGCTGGGCATTCGATAGCACTCGTTATACGAGGTCGACCTTTCATTCGTTTAAATTTCGCCGCATTCATATGTGTGCTTCGCAGCAAAGCGCAACACATGCATTACTATATAACAGTGTAAGTGCTTCTCGATGGTTGAGCTCTATTTGTTAAATTGCGCGACAGATTAAGAGCAATTTTGTTAAAAGTTTTTTTTTCGAATCCTGTCGATATTAAATCGGATGAAATATTTTCTATCACGTAAAAACAAACACACAATCAATAGTTTAAAACTATATAGTGTTATTTATTCCGCACACACGGTTATTTTATTTGTAATCTTTCACGCTCTTTTTTTTTTTACACATCGACAAATGTAGTAGCGCGTTCGAGTCAACGCACAAGTTTGGACAAAAGCGACAACATTCGAGCTCGACTCATTAAGAGAAAATAGTCTTCTGTGTGTCTTTGCTTTTATTTTCTCTTCTATTTTCGCTCGAAACTGCAACGATGTAAAATTACGCATCGCGCGCAACGCACTCTCGCCCATCACAGTCTTTACGACGTCGCGTCTTCGCCTTACATCGCGCACATTCGTATGGCATCTATCCCGAGAGATGATCAGCGACCTTTGCTTCAGACTACGGGGTGAAAGCACCAGCGGCGAGGATTGTGAAGCACTTCCCTTCCTTCGGTTCGTTTGATCCGCGTCGCGTCCTTCTGGCGCCAGGTCCCGATCGATCTCGTCTCTGTGTAATATCTCGTAAGCAATGTAAAAGGGAAGGATGTTTATTGTCATCCTAAGACAAACTCCCAGGGAAAACACATACGTGTGTGAAATAATATGAAGAAGCGCCCGCCTTTCCGGCGCAAGATAAACGCGAGTAAATGTACAAAAAAATATTGTTTTAAATACTTTTAGCTAATATAAAAAGAAAAAAGATAAATACAAGAAAATAAAGAAGAAAGAGCAGGACGATAAAGAGATAGATAGATGGAGAGAGACGCTATTTTATTTCTCCTCGTCGATCTTAAAAGAAAAAATTCAAAGATGTGTCCAAAAATGCAACGTTTACCATTTCTGGCCGGCGCTTCCCGCGATAAAGCGGGACGCGCGCGCAACGGACGCGTCAATCTTGAAAAATGGTCGAACGCGCGGGAGTCGCGGGCATCGCGACGCCGCCACCGCCGTTTTGCGCGCGATCACGACGGACGGCTGCCGAAACTTTTCCGTTCGGGCCGGAAATTCTGCTCTTCTTTGCCTGGTTTTCCGGGGAAAAGAGCGAGGGGGAGGGGAAAAGAGAAACTCCGCTGCTCGCGTGATTGACGAGATCGACGTCACGCGATGCCGGGTATCGAGAGATGACGAACGGCTTTTGCGGTATCGCGCGTCACTCGCGCTCCTCTCGACCGATCCCGCGCCCTCATCCCCTCCCGAAACAATCCTCGCTCGCAAATCGACTCGACCCTTACCTACACTCTCGCTTATCGATGCATAGTCGACGATGTATAGTCGCGACGAAGACATATCGCGTTTGCGATATCGCGCGGGCATACTGCAACAATTAGCGATCGGGATTGAAAAGCTCGAATTAGTCGTCGGATGTGTTTTCAGCGATTGCGGCGGTTTTATTTCCCACGAACTCATCGGTGTTTTCATCACAATAATGCAAGCGAGAATTACGATAAAATAAATTATGGATGAGTTTTTCCTGTTCTCCATTCGCGGAGAAGATCTATTTTACAAGAACGTAATTATGTAACGTCGCGCAACTCGAAGAGAATAATAACGCGGAGTGCGGAGAGATACGTCGTGACATTACAATTAACTTAAATATAATGGAGAAACGTGGAAATTCAGATTCTGGATGTGTAAAATGAGAAGTCAGGAGTGTTTTATCCTCATTGAGAAGCATAAGCAGAAGGAGGTCGAGAGAGAAAGAGAGAAAGAGAGAGAAAGGACAATAAATGGAGATGTAAAGCGGGGAAAATCTGTGATCTTCTCTCGAGAAAACGGAGAGAATAGCGCGAAGATAAGACGGCGAGCAAAAGGCCGACAGAAATATAACGGCAGACAAACGAGATAGAGCGAGGAACGGCGGCTAATTCGATGCCAGAGGATGCGCGATGTGCATCCCCAGTTAGCGTACAACTTATTTCAACATGCGAAAACGTATAGCGCGAGTTTCCGCTGCTTTGCCGTACGCGCGCGTATACTGAGCATTTTCACTCCGCGCGTAAAACTCGCCAAGTTACTCGCCACACACACACACACACAAGTCTCTGTACAATTATATTTTAAAGTTACTTGATATGTGTACCGCGCGCACGCGCGCGTTCTATTCACAAATATGTCAACTATGATTTGTATTGTTTATACCGGCTACTTTTATAACTTGAAAATAATTTATTTTCTCTATAAATTTAGTTTTGTATATTATTAAAAAAATAAACAATCGAAAATTAAGATTTGTAGAAAATCTAAGTTGAAATATCTAGAACGGATATATCCGACGAGAGGAAAAGCGTGAAATTTGCGGGACGGATTTTAGTTTGCGCGAAACGGAAATGCGAGACGGAGATAATGTAAGCGTCATTTATTATTTTGCGACCGCGAAACAATACACGGCTGTTTTCCGTGGACGTGAGATATAAGGGCGGACGGTAATTGAAATTAATAACCGGAGAAGAAGATGGTGGCGGGTCGCGAATCTTAACGATAATTAAATCCGCCTCTAAATCCGCCGAGATAAACGCTTATCCGGCAAATGCAAGTCCACGCGAACCGGTCATTGCGAAAATGCGCGATCTGATCGCGCGTTGCGAACATTTTTACCACGAAAACAAAAAGCGACGCTAAAAGCCGCTCAACTGGTTATAGCCGCGCTAAGTCCGAATTAGCCGCCTTAATTTTTCGGCGAAAAATTTCGCGGAAAAATTAATAATTAAATTTCAAAAAAAAAGTAATACGCACATTTCACGGTTGAAAATCCTGCAGAAATAATATTTTAAGGAAATAATTTTCGGATTGAGATTTTCTTCGCGCTTGCGCCTAAGTCGCGCTCTTTCCTTTTCAACAACGAACAAAATGGACTTCGTTACTATAATAAGTCGTTATTTAAAGCAACAAATACAAATTTTTAAGAAGACGCTCTGCAGCGCACATTGTATCCCTCGGAGTTAAATCATTCTGTTCCTTCTGCGAGAGACGTCAAATGTTCTTTCTTCGAAGAACAATGGACTAGAGCGCTTTCGTAGCAAGAAGACGACGCCATTCTCTTTCGAGCGCTCGGCTCTATTAGGAAGAAGCTCGCCGGAGTAATAATACGGGTTCGCGAAGAGACGAGCTTTCTGGGTCGCAGTTTCCTCAAGTACTTAGAAGGTAATACAACAAGAAGATCCTTAATTGATCCTTTAGAAAGACTAAATTAGTCGGTAAGTTTGTTTAAAAAAGCCCGAACCAACACGTCTTCCATTTGTCAAGTCTCCTTTCGAATCATACTACATTTTATCCCTCACACCACGCGTCTTATTCTTGCTTAATTAATATTATAATATATATTAATTAATATTATAATATATATTAATATATTTTACTAGATCTATCTCCTTAATTATTTCTTAATTAATATATTTCTAGATTTATCGCACACACACAGTGTTATCATATCATGACACTTATTGTCAAAATGTACTTCTTAATTTTCTCTGAAAATAATCACAATTTAAACAAAATAATAATGTATATTTTACGTTGAGAAATTGCGGTTTCTTAATCTTAATTCTATTCTCTAAATGTCGTGAAATTTTTATATGCGTTTTATGCAAATCTCTCGGTTTTATTATGTCCCGTCTTGTGAACTCCATCTTCGAACAATGACGTCGAGAGAGAAAGAGAAAAGTTTGAGGATTGTTGTCGCACATTCGGCGTTCACAATCGAATTTCCTGTATCTTTTTCATTACAATACATGCATTCACCTTCCTTGGCTTTGAATTTCCTCAGCAAGGAAGCTTCCGCTTTCTCTCTCTCTCTCTCTCTCTCTCTCTCTATCTCGATCAGAAAAGCTTCGCGCGGCGGAAGTGGTTGGCCCGGGTCGACCCTAGGGCGATCCTTCGGAAGAATCCGAAGACGCGCTCTACATCAGAAGCGCACTTGCTCGCCGAGATTGAAATCCCAAGAGGCGGTAACGCCCTGGCGTCTCTCTCCCACATCGATACGTAGAAATACATCCCGCGTGCTCTCTCCGAGAAGCTGCGGCTTCGTTCTCTTCCTCTTATCCTCTCCCGTCTCCGCTTCGAGAAACGGTTACACAGAGCTGCGCGGACGACGAGGAGCGAGTCTTCGGCGCCGAAATATATTCAGACGACATTTACAAGCCAAATTGAAGGGAATAGAGAGGCGCCGTCGCGGAGCTGTGCGAGCGCGCCAGCGCGAAAGACAAATTGATTTTGAAATGGCGGGAGAGAGACACGAGAGAGAGAGAGAGAAGAAGAAAGAGACAGATAGACAGACAGAGAGAGAAAGATAAAGCAGACCAAGGGGGTTAACGGTACCAGGGGGCTTAGGGCGGCACCCGAAGAAGGTGCAACCCCGGTTGCCGCCGAACGATCCCGGCAGCGCCACGCGGCATTTGACAATTATTCAAATTACAGCAAAATCCATTCGAACGGCAGCAGAATCACGGGTGACGCGCGCCATCCGCTCGATTCTCTCGCGAATGCCCTCTATGCACGTAGATCGCGCGATTTTAGAACCGGAGTTCTAGTCTGGCGCTTTTACGATGAGGTAAATCGCTTGGAATTAACGTCCACAAAAAGAGATTAGTCTAAAATACTTTAAATGGAGCCGCAGAAAATGTTGCTATAGAATAAAATATATAATACTATTGTATATATTTAAATTATATACATGTATAAATTTCTGACACTTCTCATATGTGTATTATATGGTTTGTAAGACGGTCATGCTTTGTTTCGTTTTTTTGTGTGTTGGCAAATACTGTGACATTTCAATCCGGTTTTTACAGACACGTTACTTTAGTTATATGTGTTGTTTTTTTACTCTCCTCTCTCTCTATTTCTCGAGTTTGATTTTCATGCGTTATTTCTGACACCTCTCATATGTGTAGTATATGGGTGGTAATATATAAAATATACGTATAAATTGTTTTTATTGATGCGATTATATAAAATATGTTCTGACTTTGCCGATCTTTCACTCTCTCCCTCTCTCCCTTTCTTTCTCTGTAACAACTGTCTTTTTTATTTTAAATAATGTTGAATAATTCCCGACGAGACAAATTTGTCCTGTTGGAAACTGTGAATTAACAAAGAGATTGCAAATAAGTAATTTTATTCCAATTAAGCATAATTTAATTAAGCGTCACTTTGTATTCTGAAAAAATTTAATCAAAATCAATCGATTTTACCGTCTATTTTTAGTCACACATTAGTCGCGCGTTTACGGCAAACACTTTTGCGCAATAAATATTTGAAAAGATTACGCAAAGAGAAAGAGACACACGAGAGTCGAACTGGAGTGACGTTACTCACACGACGCAAGTAGAACGAGTCGAACGTCGACTAACAATACGGCACGATCGACTTTATTACTTAGCAAACTTTTTAGCGTGTGTATGTGCTCTGTCGATTCGACTTTATTAGCAGCATTTGTCCAAATCTAGATGCGCGCTATTGGAAACTTCCGTTAATCAGGCCGAGCACTTAACTCGATCGGTCAATAAACCGCGCGCCAATTCGAATGCATCACGCCGAGCGTGTTACCGGCCAATGTTAACTCGCCAAGGCAAACTACAGGACCGCGACAGACGGAATAATTGTAGTCGATGACCCGAAATGCGGCTATTTCAGTAAATTCTAACGCGCACTCTGTAATGACGTCGTTTTGCACTCGCACAGAGCCTGTTTGCGCAGATATCACTCTGGATATTTCGCGGATTTTAACGGAGATGACCAGCCGCTACCTCTCACACACATTTTCGACAGCTCGACGACATTTTTAGACAATAGCCGCCCGTTTTAATTCCACGCTGTTTCTTTTTTACGTCTTTCTCCATTCCAAGCATGAATAACACATACGTTTCATCTTAATTGTAAGAGCGCAAGAGAGTAAATGTTACGACGAATTTGCATTCGCTCTGAAATATGCATATTTCCATACTTTTCTTTTGTTTCGCTACACGTACATGTGAGAAACTTAAAAAAAAAAAAAAAAAAACCCTGACGACGTACTCACGTCAAGAAACAAGCTTGTCTCTTCGCTTCGCGCCACTTTCGAAAATCATGTGCAAACTTTCCGAGAGTTTTCTCGAGAAGTTGAAAATCAAGATTTTTTTGTCTTATCTTAAGCAAACGCGGCCCTTTAAAAGCGACCAGGAACAAGTTACGCATAAACATCAGCGCTCGCTACTTAGTCAATGGCTCCGAAAGCTCGTTAGAACGACCGAAGTGGCTTCAACCCCGGCACAGTCACGAAGAACAATTTACATGCCGCGCGTAACACGCCCGGCATACCGGTGTTGCAAAGCAAAGCGGCTACGTCTAAACCCACCCTCGCACGCGCGCGTCAATCAACCCTGATGTCGAGGTTACCGCCGCCGCCGCCGTCGCGCCGCCGCACGTAAGTGTTTATTTATGTGTGAGTACGGCTCTCGTAGGCACGTAGCGAGTGCCTTACATAGACACATACGCTCGCTTGTGTAAACTCTCTACGGTGGCACCGAAGCGCGAGTATGCAGCTGTCTGCGAGGTTGGCACGCAAAAATGCATATTCCGCAGAAGGCGCGATGAAGTCCGACAACTATTTGCTTAACACGATCGTTAAATGAACGACGCGCGTTCGACTTCCTTCTGCATTTTCTCCATATCTATCAAAATCTGCACAATTGCATAAATGTAGCAAAGAAATTTTATTGATAGCGTAAACAAAAATTTTTCCAATTGTCAGCAGACAGACAACACGATCCGTAATAATATAAGATGCGCGTTATAATAACGCGAATGGACGTCAGTAGTACTGTATTCCGTGATGCGCGCTTCCACGTGGCCGGCAATTACTTGCACGCGATTTGCACTTTCTACAATTACGCATATTGTTTCCGCGGCGCGTCCCGCGGGGAACGCGCGTTTATGCGTGCGCGAGTGTAGGTATGCGAGCGCGCATTTAACCGTGCGGGGAGACATTGTGCGTCCGCCGAACATGCACGCACGATCGACGACGACACCTTGTTCACGGCTGCCCTCCCCGATAATTAACGCCCGCCACATGCCACGGTCATTAATTCGCCGATTCTACACGCCGGTATGTCCGGTATGTCTTTGATGACATGTGACAGCCGTTAAAGCGATGCCTACTAGTTCCCTTCGTATATGCGCCCCCATTCCTCAGACCGAAGGAGAGGACCGTCTAATTAACACCGCCCCTAATTAATCTCTTCGGCGAAGTAATCGATGTGAGACTGTAACTCTCTTGTAAAAAAATTTGATGCTCTATTTACAACGACTTACAATTGAATATAAACGACAACAAATTTGTGTAACAAAGTATACAATTCTCTTCATTGTTAAAATTGTCCAAAGCAATGATTTGAATGAAAATCTTGAAATGATTTAAAGTGCGCATTTTGCATCATGAGAGAAAGACGAAAAAAAAAGACAACGCGATCGCGTTGTTTTCAATCAAATCGGACTGTTATTAAAAATAAGATATTTCTCTGTTTGATTTAATAAATATTTACGTTACGTCACTTAGAGACCATTTGTTCTACACAGCCTATTCGAAGCTTGCACAGATATTGAAAGGCTTAATCGATTACACAGCGGATGATGATGAAGTTTAATAGCAAGTGACGTTCAAACTACACAACGCATCGATCGACGCAACTTCGATGAACGCGACTATCGACGTTAGAGTTACTCAGCCGAGTCAAACTCGGTTTTAAGCGCGCGAACTTAAGAGCCCTCGGACTGAATGAGCCTTCAAAAGCGACGTCGATAGTGAAACGAATAATGAGAGATAATCGGATTTCATTGAACCGTGTAACTGTAATTGACGCATAACCGGATTACCTTCCGTTGCAGAAACGTCGAACGAACGATGAAATGCGCCTCGGGAGAGAAAATTTCGTACTCGCAAATTTTTTTTAATCAAACGATATTCTAACGTCCGACAACAGATCGTAATTAAGAATCGTTGTTCTCTCAGCTTACGTGGCGTACTCCTATTTCTTTCTCTCTCTTTCTCCCGAGACGCGGGAGAATTATGTCCCATCTAATTACGGATAGACATTAATTGCGCATAGACGAGAGTAATTAATTTTCGCATGAAGATGAAAACGCGGAAAAAAAAACTGCGACTCTCGACTCTCAAATCGATTCCCATTGGAATGTTATACTGCGATGTAAGAGCACATTGCGTGAAATATATTTACCGAGGGATTCCCAAAGTATAAAAAAAAAAAAAAAAATTATATCTTCGCGGATTATATCTGAGAAAAAGGAGAGCCGGACCGGGAAACACGGGGATGCAATATCGGGCGCGTTTCTTTTTTTTTCGTCGGTAAGAGGGTGGCGAAATCGCGCTTAACTCGCGCGAAATCAGGGCCGACTTATCGCGTTGCGGAGAGAAGGGCTGAGATTACGACTATTACAAAAAAAAAAGAGAGAGAAAGACGAAAAGGAAGATTCGTCTTTGCAGGAAAGGGATATATTTTTTTCATTTTCGCGGATCAGCAAACAGCGAGGTACTTGGGAGGGTTGTGCTATGAAAAAAACTCGACTCTAAACTTCAGTGTGACTGTAATTTTGGGATATTCGTTCTTAGAAACATTCGCGCGCGCGATTGTATCGGTCGAAGAAAAAGTCAAAAACATGCTAATTAAAAATGAAAGAATTATTATACAAAAAAAGTGTATTACAAGAAAAATCGTGAAAAAAAAACTAGAAAAATGACAAGACGTTTTAGCTTTAAGCTGACTTTCAAAAGCGCGGTGTTTACGTAATGTTCTCAAACATTTTTGAGAATATTGTTTCAAGGTGCGAAATACCAACGTAATGATAACAACCACTATATCGCGCAATGTCGTTTTGTAACGACGCGTTTTATTCTTCTTTTTTTTTTTTTTTTATCCCGTTGATAATGAAGCTGTATCGTTGTGTTCTTCGGTTTTACATGCGACCAAAGCCGTTCTGGCACGGCGAGCGAGTAATCAACTATAATAACTTCCGTTTTACGGTCACCTTGCCTCGGTACACGAGGCCTTCCAGGTTTCCATTTAATATCACACGTGCACGAGAAAAAGAAACCGCTTACGCCTGAAATTACGCGCGCGCAAAAGGAACGAATAAAAAAAAAAAAAAATGAAACGATTCCACGAGCTAGAAGAGCTGGCCCGTTTTTCAGGTTACGCTAAGGATATTGAAAGTATAACGCTCATGGTAATCAATCCGGCCGGGAGGAGTAATTTTCCCGATTCTTTCTTTCCCGTCACTTTCCTCTCCGGGAAATTTAAGGATTCTCGGAAAGTCAAAAACGCGCGAAATCACGACGCGTTGACAGAAGAACCGTCGTCTCGCGGAACAAGGTTCTCATTTAGGAAGCTTCTTCCTCGGAATATTACCGGGCGCTTTTGCCGAATTAATCTTTCTCTCTCCGGGTCTCTCGAGATCGCGTCTTATCACGAAGTTTGATCTCCGATCGACGTTTCTCTTCTTCCTTCCCTTTCGCGAATCAGCGATTGCTGCGCGTACTTGCCGGCGATGCGGCTCGTGGAAACTGCGAGATTCGCTATTAAATGATCCGCCTCGCGAGTTCTCGAGAAGCAACGACGTCGAAGGACCGGTCTGCCAAGTCGGTATCTCGTTAGCGAGATTACCGGGCAGAGAGAAAGTAACGTAAGAACGGGGCGACAACACAAGACGAAAGGAGAAAGGTCGAGAATCTTTCCGCCTGAAGACACAGCGGGAAACAGCGGGATCATTCTTCGCCGATAAATCTCGAGATCTATTTCGAGGACCTCGCCGTAAATTAATCCGTCGATCTGACTCTTCCGTTTCGCCGCTTGATTCTAATCTGCAGCAGGCATTTCACGGATTCCGGCGTCGTAGAAAGACTCCCCGAGTTCTTTCAACCCTCTTCTTCGGCTTGGTGACAGACACCTCCCTCCTCGTTCTTCTCTTTCTCTTGTTAGTGTTATAAGATGATTGGAAGATCTTCGTTGAAGCACTCTCGACAATCTCGATAAACTAAATACCAGATATAAAATTTGCAGTTTCGAACGAAGCAAAGAAGCTAGATCGTGCGTCACACAAAAGTTATCGTAAATATTTTTGTTAGAAGTACTTGATGCGAAAATGCAGTCTATTTCACAGATAAACTATTCGAAACTATCGAAAAATATTTACAGCGCTGAACGAACAAGTTAGTCTTATCAGAGTTTTCTCAAAGAGTTCGTCTAGTCTTGACGACAAAAGAAATGCAGACAAGCGGATAGTCGCTCTCTCTTGCAAACTTTTTGAATATTTTAAACTTCTCTCTGCAAGCAGTGCAAGTGCACTCCTCCATATTGCGTAACACGACATTCAACAGCGTCTAATTTTTTTTCTCACGAATGTGACTCTTTTGACAATGTTCTTAGCTCTCACGTGAAATTCGATAAATTTACTTTACTGCCGTGTGTATATAATTCAGAGTTCTACTTCATTCAACATAATACTTACACACGTAGTTAAGTTACAAGTATCAATTTTAAATATTTATATAAAATTTTGAGAAAAAACAAAACCTACAGAGGTAGCATTTTATAATATTATATGCGCTTGTTGAAAGCCAAACGAGTCGACAGGTTCATTTCGAACCCTCAAATATATCAGGGCTTCACCTCCGCGTACCAATTTCACCACGCGTTTATTTAAATAATTCCATTATAATTTAACCAATTTTAATTATTTTATTTTGTATTACGCCGTTGTGTGATATTTCGCCGGCCAATAGAAATTTATTCTTGCTCTATATACATACACACATACACACTCCGCGCGATTACGTGAAGCGAGATTTTAATTACTTCATTTCAAATATATCTCGTTGATATCCCGCGCTCGACGGAATTTATTATTATCGGCAACACCGCGCGCGATTCATGTAATTACTTAAATGTCACAATCGTACTCGCGCTTTTTTCGATAAATCCGCGTCGATAAGTCGTCGCGGAAAAAAAGGTAATTGCGATTTTATCGCGTCGGCAGGACATGAAACGAGAGACGAGGAAAATAATAAAAATAACAAAAAAAAAGAAAAAAGAGCGACCGAGAGGAGGAAAGGGTAAAAATATCGAAGACACGACGCGGTGGGTTTTTTTCTGCAATGCGAAGGAGAGATCAACTCGGGTAATGCTTTTCCGAGATCGAGCGGCTTAAAGACGGCGTCCATTGTCTCCGGCTGTAAATCCCTTTTTGTTCGTGACGACATTAATAATACGATATACCCGATATACGCGGAAGCAGGTATATCGATGCGAAAGCAATATCTTGCACCATTAATATCTACGGAAGGATAGGGCTTCTTCCTCTCTCGCTCTCCCTTCCCTTTCCTACCCTCAAATGCATTCTATTATACTGCTACCGGCACTCGGGCCGGTACCCGCTATACCCTACTCGACATCTCCCTGCCTTTTGATACGCGCACCGCCGCCGAACTATCTCGTCACGGAGGAGCGCTGGCTGCACCGCGTTCCGCGCACCTTACGCATTTATGCATGCGCAAGCTGGATCTTTCGCGCAAAACCTTGAAGTAGAAGAACAAGTCTGTGGGATGTTTAATTACGCATTGTGTGGAACAGTAACTTCGCAGCAAACGTTTCGTTAGCGCGATCACAATGTGTCCAATTTCAGTTTCAGCTGCAACAATAGACTTTGAAGGAGAAATGAGCTTTGTAAAATTATTTTCCAACACAAAGATTCCTGTTTTTAATGTAAATTTTTCTTTTCCTTTTTTTTTTTTTAAACACATTCTTAAACACATTCTTAAACACATTTTTTTAAACGCATTCTTAACGATAATCGGAAAAATGCGTCGTCTCACGCGAGAAGATAAAAACCCTTGAAAAACTTGATAAAATTCCATAATGTATTTTCCTCGGATGTCGTCAAATTAAGGTGCGCATGGTTTAGTAACGCTTTGACTTCAATATTCATGATAAAGTAACCACTATTTCGTTTTCGTTCGTGAAAGAGAAGAAGATAGAATTTAATCTTTAATTCAGTTGTATTGTACGGGTAGGAAAGCTCGTGAAACGTGACTCGTACGCGGACGATCGAGATTGTTCTAACGAAAACGGCTGTCGGGAGGAGTTAACGGTCTCCCCCGAATGACGCAAGACGACGGGAGAGACGACCGGAGCGGCAAACAACCCCCGGCCAGCGAGAGACATCGCGGCGTTATAAAATATGCATTGCCTATTCCCCCGGTGGAAGGCAGAACAAAAGCAGAACGAGACCGAAACTCGTAAGGACCATAGCCTCCACCCATTTCCATATCCGCTTCCGCGAGAGAACCCGTTGGCCGGAACGAGGAGGCGGGTGAGAGTTACGTAGAACGGGAAGTGGGAGGAAGTATAAGAGAGGTGGAGGAGCTGGAAAAGCGAGTCGTACGGTACAAATTTCCGATAAGAATCCGACGACGCTGGAGGCGAGGGTGGAGCGGCTGAAACGGCGAGGAAATAAAATTACAAGCGGCGCAAAAAAAGTCTCGACGAATGAGGAGAGAGGGGGTCGGTGCAAGGGATGAAATCCGTTGAAGCAGCAGCAGCAGCAGCGGCAGCAGCAGCAGCACGGACTACACCGAAACACTTCGCATCGGTAATGGCCCGCGTTTAAGTCGACCATCATTTATTTAAACTCAACGTTTAGGACGACTACGAGGGATGTAACGACGTTCTATTGTCGCGAGGATACGACGACTGCTTAAAAGTAGTAAAAGTCCGAGTCGGCCCCGGATTGGCTGCATCAAAATTTCGAGCGCGATAAAAATATATAACAGTACTTCTGGATATATTTAACAGTCGCTCGGAAAATAAACTGAAACACATAATCAGTAGTTTATACCGCATTTAGGAAAACGTACCATTTGTTTCCTAAATGTTCGCGTTCATTATAAATAACAAGAGAGACAACTAAATATTTCAGTGGTAATAATCGTGTGTAAATTTTGGGTCATGTTCAACTCAAACACAAAACAATGTTTATTTATTTCTTAAAAAAAAAAACAACAAAGTTTCGTATTTACACGTAATTAAAAAACAATGAAGAAAATGCGAGGGGAGGGGGGGTTACGCGTGCATTACAGGATTAAATATGTTGCGGTATTTGCAAGTATAATGGACAAATATTACACAGATAAACGACCGCACACTCTTGGAATAAGCCCAAGAGAATGCCAACATTTTGCAAAAGCGAAATTAAGCTTTCAGACCAGTTACCCGGCAAGACGAATTAATGTGATGAATTTCCTGCGCCACGCGAGAACGCGAGATAACGTGGTTGCGTGTCATTTTATTTTTATTATTTTTTTTTTCGCGTGCGTTTAAAGCAACTAACGACGCACTCACGCACAGTGCAGCGAAATGTTTTTAATTCCGCGCTATGCGACCGCGAATTGTTGTTTCGATATTTGCGGACGCAAAGTCGCCGACGATCTGGCGTTTATTTCCGGGGCTTAATCCGCAGCCCCCGCGGATGTGACCCGGCTACAAAAAAAATGGCCTGACAAAATAAAGCCATCCGCGCGAGCACTCGCGGGTGCTTAAACGGCCGCGTCGCATCGCTATCTCCGTTCGCGTAGCTGCAATTCGCGAATATAATCGCAGATATAATAGCGGCTCACTCGAATTTTTGACTCGACGCAAACACTGAAACGTGAGCGCATTTATCACACGTAAAGAATCCTATCATCCCAACAATTGGCGAGGCGCCAGCGAAAGGTCAATGACTTTTAGCGAGAGGTCAATGACCCTTACGAAAAGGTCAATGACCTTTAGCGAAAGGTCAATGACCTTTAACGAAAGGTCAGTAATCTTTAAGACGTCGGTCGTTTCGCGCACGACGATCGAACGGTCGCGCTGCTCGATCTCGTACAAAATGTTTCGCATCTCGCTAATTGTAACTTCTTTAATTCTATATTTATTTTTTATTAATAAAAAATTTAAAGTTTTTAAAACTATATAAATCATAAAATTGTGTAGATAATTTTTGAATGGAGAAAAATACATAGTTTGTGTGTATGAATTAAAGAAAATCTCCAAACATATTTAAAGCTATCGAATATTTAGAATATTTTTACAAATGATTGTTGAAGTCGTAGTGTCAAAACAAACGATGATTTTTTTTTTTTAATGTAGCTTCTGCGGCGTTATTTGAGACTCCGTGTTTACGTGTGTTTCAGAGCGAACTGTAAACTTCTCGCGTTGAACTTTACTCCCTTTATTGCTCCGATCCTACAACCCATCTCCGATCTGACAGCCATTTCTCCATTCGAACTTCGGAAACCGCAGTCCGCAGCCTTTTTCGCTCGCGGAGTTATTACCGTTTGATGAAGTTATCGGGCGGGTTCGTAATATTTCTATTACACCTCGCATCGGCAATACCGCCGCTGTTGCGCTTTATGGATTCGATTATGATCGTATATCGAGAGGCATTCTGTCTAAATATTTTATGTATTCATTCCGGCTTTTATTACTAAAGAAGCGTAATATTGCATTATTTAAACGCACTTGCAGCAAAATTTTTTTTTGATGTACGGGAAGCATAATGTATGGAATTGTTTAAGAGTTTTGCTTGGTATCGAGCTTCAAACAGCGCGAATATATAAGATAATATGACGAGGAATGACCATGGATTCGTAATTAAAAATTTTTGAATTCAAATGGCAAGATATTATATGCAATAAATATACTAAATTTTTTAATTTTCCAAGATATTTCACGATAAATTTGCTCTTTTTATCGTTGATAACAATTTAATATTACGGTCTACCAATTGACAGTTACAACTTAAGCTTTTAAACCAATTCCAATAATAATAATGCAATATTTGTTTTAAATTCTATAAAACTAACAGGTTCGTAAGCTAGTATTTAGAATTCAATATAGTAATTATAATGTGGTCGTGAGTTCGATAAACTCGTTGGAATTCGGTCAAGCGTTTCATTGTACGAAATCAATAATTAGCGTTGGCAAATTCCCACAGCGGCACAGTTGCTATTTGTAACAAGTCCATCTGCTAATGAAGTATCTCGTAATTATGGTCGCGTTTATATTGTTTATCTCGAAAATTTGAATTCATAATCTTTGGCGAACACCGATAGTGGATTAACGGCATTACAATGATGAAAAAATAAAAATCAATTAAGAGAGAGAGAGAGACAGAGAAATCGATTCAATTGAATCAATATTTCTTGATGTAACTTTCGTTTAACACTTCGTATCGAGAACGGGAATCATATTCTCGCGAATTACCAGTCTGTGCAATTATCGAAACTGGAAGAGGGAAAATCCCCCGGCGATTTAAACGTCTATCGTCGCCTGCTCGCCGTCTTAAGGACGCGCGCCGTTAAATAGCCATTAGCTCGGGTCGTCTAACTTTCTTTTCGTCTGATTCCATCGCGAGACGATGACGAATAGGATTCCGATACTCGCGCACGACGATGGCAAAGAGAGAGATGCATTTTTCGCGCGACGTGCAAGATTATAAAGACGGATGGTGGATTAACGACGAGTCGTGTTCCCGCGCGCAACGAGAGGATATCTCAACAGACGAGATAATTACCGTTCGCTCCGCAACGACAGAGATACACGAGGGAGAGGGAGGGCGACTTCGTTTGCAATTTCTTCGCGCGCACGCGGAATCTCATCTTGGCGCGCCGCGCGAAACGAGAGTTATTCTTCGGGAAGCTTTCCATTTATTTCTGCGGCAATGAGACATCAAGGACTCTGTCCTCGCGCGGACTCATTTGCCGGCGGCCAGGACCGCTGAATACCATTCGCGGGAAAAGAGAAAAGAGAGAGAGAGAGAGAGAGGAAAACCGGGAGTGGGCAAGATAAAAAGCGAACACGCGACACCGTTAGCTGTTTACAATTCATTAAGTATGAGCAGGCTTTGATCAGCATATAAACCAGCTGCCGTATTTTCCGCTTCGCCGTTTGAGCGAGAATCTTTTTTTCACCGACCGCATCAAGAAATAATCGCGAAAGCGTTTCGCTCGCGATAGCATTCCGCTTCGCGATTTTTAATTGGCTCGCGCGGTACAACTCTCTCGCGCGCTTCGCGATTAAGCTTTCAATTTTCACCGTGCGAAGAGGTGACGCGCACCCCGCGCGCGCGGACATTGAAACCCCGGTGACCTCGCGTTAGCTGTAATTAACCGGTCGCGTACTAATTAAAGCGTGCCCGGTAATTAGCGAAACGATCGGTTAGAGTGAAAAGATTTGAAGTCGCGAACAAGTTCCAAAGATCATCTCTTTCATTTTATACGAGCCGTGAACAAGTGTCAGTCAACACTTTTTCGTTATTAACTTTTCGCCGTCTTAAATCTTGCGAATTTGAATTAAATCTTATTGTTTTACAAAATTGACGCTATTACCTCATTTCTCTCGAACTCTTTTCAATCAGACGTGAGAAATGATCTTCAACACCAGTTGACGGAGTTTAAATTTTGGCGAGTCAGGTACACAAATCGAAATCATGGAATCACGTGAGAGAGCGAATCAACTTCCTCTTGAGATCAAACTCTCTTGTCTACGGGCAGTCGATTGAGAGCTATTTCGAAGTTATCGAAGTGATCGTTACGGGTCCTTGCACATTGTTGTCGTTGCGCTTAGAAACTTGGGAGAGAACTGCTCCTTTTGTCTTAAGCCAGATTCAACCCCATCTTCATCCCTGTATCCTTCTGCGTCCTCCTTCTTGTCGGCGAACGCATCGAATCTGTTTTCCCAATGCATCTTCTTCGTTCCTTCCCATCTCTCCCCTCCCTCGCCGGCGAGGGATTCGATTTGGCACTCGCGACCGATAGATCTTTTGCCAGAAACGACCGTCCCGATTCCCGATTCCTTTCGTTCGGGTATGTGCCGATCGTCGATCGGCCATTTCCCATATGTAAACGTCGAAACCAACGTCGAGGAATCTCGAATAACCCCCGTTGCGGAAAACGTTTCACGGGGAAACTGCGCGGAAAGACGTTGAATGCAGGCCAGCAGCGTATTACGTAAGATCGTCGGAATTATGCGACGTTAAGGCACTGAATTTCTATTAGGCGGACCGAACCGCCATATCTACTGCGTAGTATACCAAAAGCGCTTATCTGAAATAATAATTCATGCGGGGTTACACAAAATCTCTGTATTACGTAATATCTACCAGCTGTTATTCACCGTAACCGTACGATTGCGCTTTATCGGAAGTAGCGACACATGTATCGGGAGTGTAACAGGCGGATTTCAGCGTTTCTCTCATTCACGACGTACGCGTCCGTCTTGTATTTCTTTTTCTTTTCGAAGAGAGAGAAAGAGAGAGAGATAAACGCGCGATTCTAACATTTATAAATAATATCGAATTTGATCCGTCGCGGTCGGGAAGCGCAGATTGCAGCGAGGCATATTAGGCCGCGTGCATTATTTAGCGCGTCAGTTTATTGCGCGAACAACAGCATCTGATTCGCAGCTATTGTTCCATTTCTTTATTCTCGCGCGATGCGAGACGCTCGGCTCGCCGCAACCTAAGCGAACCTAATTCCGTCTCCGTTTCCGCTTTTCCTTCCGAAAGAGAGAAAGAGAGAGAGAGAGAGAGAGAGAGAGAGAGAGAGAGAGAGAAAACCTGGAATATAAGGCGCGTCGAACATGTTCGCCGGGATTCCGCCGCTCGCCGATAACGAGACGCTTTCCTTAATCCGGCAAATTTATCGCGCGGTAGACATTTCTCTTCTTATTTCGAGACCCGGTTATCGATATCCTTGGGTAATCCTTCGCGTATCGCAGATGAAATTGGACATATACGCAACGAAATCGCGCGGGAAAATCGCACGTGACAATTTTCATGAGAAAAGCTGCCCAAATCCGGCTATTCGGAAAACACACGGGTGCGACGACACAAACAACACTCGAAGTGTTTCGTCCCGTCGTCGGTGAAATTTTAAGCTTTTTCGCAAAATGTACGCGCGAAGTACGATATTCTAAGATATTCAAGAAAAATGCTAAAGGTAGATCTTCCGTTTTTGATAGTTTCTCTAAGTTATGATGGATAGTGTGAAATTCACAAAAGAGAAAAAAAAGACTTCTTCTAGCGCATCGCACTATGCAGACAACGAGATGTGCCAATATACATTATCGTTACTTAAAGTCTTGAAAAATGAAGTTTGATGTGCGCGAGAAGAGAGATAAAATACAGAATTCTCTTCACAGAGCAAGTCTCGCGATCACGCGTTTTTCATGTTTATGAGAAAAAATTGTCATTTTTACTTTACACACTTTTTATTTAGAGGAATCATTTTGTTTTGTTTTGTTTTGTTTATTTGTTGTTGTCCGAGACAACGCGCTTGTTTGTTTCTTTGCGACGATGGCAATGAGACAATTGACTTTCACTCGACTTCCGACACGTGAAACACATATACGTTCGCCTGTTTACAGCGTCGTGCGTCGATTACACTCAGAGTCTTATCGCGCGAAAGACTTGCATTTTACTGTCGCATTATACAACGACAGTTCGTAACACGAATGTTCCGCGAACGGATAATCGCGACGAAAAGAGAGAGAGAGACGCGGCGAAGCTCCGTGGAGGGATGTTTTTTATCTTCGCACAAAAGCGCTCGACGGTTTTACGAGAGCAACTTTGACTCTATCGCGTCTAACTTTGTCGTGTCGTTCCGTGACGGTATTGAGCGGTAAAAAAAAAGAAAAAAAACAGGAAACTAAATAAAGAAAAACTGGAAGAGTTCGATCGACCGATTATGCGAAGAGAATGACAAAATAACGATCGAAAATAACAGAATGTTATTTTGTCTTACATATTTTCACAGAGATTTATTTTACAAAACAAAAAAACGATAGAGAATTTTTCCAGAGCAGCTCTTACTTATTAACTCCCCGTAGATGGCACGTAGGTCACACTGGGTCACTTCTTTCATTCTCGCGACGCGCTATAACAGGTGGAAAAGTGGAACGAGCGAGAGAACGTGAAGAGCGCGCGGTCTCTCTTTCGCGCTGTATGCGCGCGCTGAATCTCTTCGCCAAATAAATAAATTTCGTCTGTTTCGCGAGAACGAGAAGAAAACGAGGAGAGATGAAGCGGGAGCCATTTTCGAAACTACCGAGCGTTTCTATTGCGAAAATGCGCACGTTTTCTTTATATATAGAAATAGAGTTTTCTTCTCTTCTCTCGTTATATTTATATTTACTTTTACGTATATAATATATAGTGTGTGTATAGTACGTACATATATATGTCTTGGAAAAAGAAGCAACTGCGATGTCAATTCTTTATTATCTCATTTCCACTATAAATGAAAAATGCGAGATGAAACGTCGTCTTTGTTAGCAAATGTGGAAATGATGCGACTGTACGTAATAATTATTAAGAGAGAAATTCGGCATGCGCGAGAGAGAAACAGAGAAAGCGAGTCGAGAAAAATTAAGACTTAAATGATATAAATGTCGCTCGCTAAGTGCAGCTTTAATTACCGTTTCAGCGTTGGCCAAAACCTAAGCGAGTTCATGTGCGAAAGATAACGTTCCTCGTTAGCGGAGAGCCTTCGCTTAACGTAGTTTCGCTCTTAACTGCTATTTATGTTCAGTTTGGAGAATTTGAGAGGATATACGGATGCGGAGAGAATGAGTAAGAGAGAGAGAGAGAGAGAGAAAGAGCGCGGAGGCTTCTTGGAGCGGTCGAGACTCCTTCCGGCTAATCAGACTTAAATTGTACTCTCCTGCAACTCATCTGTGCGAATGCGACGAAGGTGCAGGGGAGAAGCGCGCGCGGAATTTATAGCCCATTATGATTAAATAAATCGCGGTAACTGCGGCGGGCTTCGTTATATTCGCGATTATTATTACTGAAATTTGGTGCGTCTGCTGAACGTCTATTTCCCGCGAAAGAATCTCCAGCTGGATTTATGGCGAAATATGGCGAAGAGAAACTGCAGAAGTAGGGAGAGAAAGAGAGATGGAAACACACGCCGCAATTCACAGCGTGTAACCAGCGGTGCAACGATATCCGGATGTTAATGAGAGTTTCGGTAGGATTTAATGCGCTCCGCACGAAATTTCCTCGTCTCCATCCTCGTTTCAAAGGAGCTGTAATTGTCATACGCAAAGTAAATAAAGTATTTGATGTTCTCGTTAGTTTTTGAGAAAGAAGTTGCACACAGAGCGTAATGCGTAATTTACGCCGTTATTTCACAACGCGTGCGCGCCACGCTATGAAATGCATTTGTGTTTTTACGGATTTATAATTTCGTCCGTGCTCTTCTGTACAGAGAGAATCAAAAAGTGTTTACACATATACAAGTTTTTGATTTTAATTTCACACACACAGAGATTACAAAATTACATTTTCTATTAGCGTATTTCATTTCAGTGTGATGTGTTTATTTATTTACGTTAATTAGTACAATTTACATAAAATATCTCTCTTTGTCCTTCTCTCGCAGGGTTAATAAGGTTTAATGGCAAAGCTGAGCTGATTCGACGCGAACGAAACTGTCGGAATGGATAAAAACATTCGAGTCGACTGTCCCTCTAACGCCGGCGATTAATCAAGACCGCGGGAGATTTCCCCGTGGGGAATTGCGTCCTCGGCGGGATATCCCGCGAGAAAGGGAGATCGACTCGCGAACGTCGCGTCCCTCGCGGATCTCGCGGTCGATCTATCAATTTCCGACGACGACATGTCGCGTCGCAGATAAGCAGCAAACCCGGCGCTTCTTGCGAACTCTCGGTAATGCACACGTATCGTAATGCGAAACCACGCGGGAGCGCATTGTGAGGGTAAGAGCGCGAGCTTCGACGTGCGGTTGAAGAAAAGGAAACGAGTGAAGATAGACGAGCGCGCGAGGCGGGAAAAAGAAGCAGCGCGCAAGAGGAAAAAGATCAACGCGAGAGACAATTGTGTGGCGGATCAAACAAAACTTTCTCTCTCTACTCTTCTGCAAACTATCCTTGTGTTTGATTGCTCAAAACTAAAAAACAAAAAAAAACCTAAAAAACTACACGTAATTGCAATAAATATTTTCATACAAAAGCAAATCTTGAAATCTTGTTTGGGAAAACGTTGGTCGAAGGAAAAGTGCAATGTTATATTTTCGATAAGATGTTCTCCCCATCAACTAACTGCTTTTTTTCTTTTGGTGTTCTCACACTTTATCGTCCCCGCGGGTGATCGCTGTTTCCATCGCGTACCAGCTACTACTGACCACCGTGCGGACGGGTGAAAAAGTAAAACGGGAGAGTTTAGAAGCGCGGGTGAATAGTCGGTGTTTCCATCGTGCGACACACAAACGTCCGTTACTGCACCCGCTTGCACCATTCGACCGCGACTTTCCTCGTCTCGTTTTCCACGACGTCTTGCGCGCGAGTGCACAAGAGGTCGACGTGTCGCCCAAGTACGTGTGCGTAAGCGCGGGCGCGCGCATGTGTGTGTGTGTGTGTGTGTGTGTGTGTGTATGCGGCGCATACACAGTCGTATATTTCCGTGGCGGAGGAGGAACGAGAGGTAACGCGTCAAGGCTTTAATGGGATTCTATTTACGGGGTTCGTGCCCCGGCTAGGCAAACACTCCGCCGGTACCGACCCCTGGACGACTATCCTCCCCCGCGTATATAGGGTCCTCCAAAAGCACTGGTATTTCAGAGATGGATTTCTTGGCGAATTTTAGATCGAGTTTTTCTCCGCTAAAAAAACTGCCAGGAGAAAGTCGTTATTTATCGCGACTCTTCCATTCGTGAAATTAAGCATCTTCAGATGCCAAGAGAGATCTTTAGATGCTTTTTTTCTGATGACGAAATAAATTCATTTGAATAAAGATTAATTATTGCTCTTTTTTTGTTATATTTTTGTGTCTTCCTTTTCGATTTACGAAAAACTCTCTATTTCCCTCTCGCGATTGTCGCTTTTTCACTTCGCGTCGAACGTTACACCGTGTCCAAATAATAAGTCGCAGATCTCGCAGTACTGACCACTCAAGTGGCTAGCAAATAAATAAAAGTGACATAATTAATACTCGATCGTTATTTCAGGCGTGCCGCGCTCATAATAAATGTTAATTAGCAAAGTTGACGCCGGGAGCTTCTCTGAAGAACGCTCGAGGAAATTTATAATAAACACGACCGCCAGTATTAATTGAGTTAACACTTCGTCTAGCGTTTCAGCTATAATTTTCCACCGTCTCTCCTTTTCTAACGCAAAAAGCGCTCTTTCTGCCATCTCTTACATCCGGTCTGCTTTCATTGTTTTTTTATTTTTATAAATGTCGCGATGAATAATTAAACGTTGCTAGCGAACTGCCGCGAAACGGCGCGTGTCACGAGGTTTCCTCTTTCGCGAGCAAATGCTAAGACGACGGACGATGAAGAGAACGCGCGGCGACTGTAATTTCTACGGCACTTTGTGCACGACGACTCGGCCAGAGGTGTCAAGTTGCGTTAACAAAACGGGCAAACGTATATATACGCCGCGTATTTAGTTGAGGGCGCAGCAGTGTCACGAGTCGCGAAACGCAAGTTTCTCCTCCCTTTCTTCTCCGTCCTCTCTCTCTTTCTCATGCCCTTCTCTCTGCACCTCTTCCATTCGTAACTTCTCTCGTTTCATAAGACGTTACTTCCAACCGAACGAGTTTACAAGCAGCAGACGCCACTTACTGTCGTGCGATGCGCTACACACAGCGACGTTATTCCATCACCTCTCCGTGCGTTCATCACTTTTCATAATCGTACGTCGAGAAACAAAGAACAGACGAATTAACGATAACGAGATTGCGTATGATATTAAAAACTAAAATATTACCGTCTACAAATGTGAAGTAATACTCAAATTATTAAATCTCAAGTGAGCTGTTTTTCAGGGCGCGATTCTGTTTCAGAAAAGATATGTACCTACTTAAGACGAATTATCTAAACGCGAGTTAGTTAAACGCGATTATTTTTTTGAAACAAAGAAAAATTGAATTTTGAAATGAAATCTACAAGAGAGCGCGCGAATAGTTCTGTGCCATCCTGTATACGCGTTGAAACGAGAATATTGAATTACCGATGGAATGTTTGCCGATACTTTGTCGTCGTCGTCGTCGTCGGCGCGCGCGCGATAGTATTCGCGTCTAAGGTTCGAAGCGGAGTATCGATATTGAAGCGTTACCGAGAGAAAATAAACAGAGGGAGGTTTCTCGCGAAGAGAAACCGGATCCTTCCCAGTTACCATGAGAACGCTGCTCATCTTTAACCTCTGGATTCTTCGCCTACTTCTTCTTCGCATCGATATCAAATCGATAAGAACTTCCATTTCATTTTTTTTTTTTTTAATGCTTATTTTTCTCTCGCCTCTTCGCCGTGTTTTGAATTTATCCGAACGCGCTCAGTCGATTTTTCAACAAACCCGAGTTGTGTACAAAGTGACAAAAGTACTCAATACGCAAACGAGCGCAATTTGCGAGTCTAATTCGATTTTTTTTCGAATCACCCGGACAACTGAGTCGGCGTACACTCGGCGCGCGAAGTCTCGCAAACTTAATACGTGACCGATCACTTTTTGTTTTGTTATTTTAAGAGAAATTACATTCGCGTCCTTCCTGAAAAGCGACGGCGGCGGCGGCGGGAGCACATAACGCGTCGGCGAAACAGACAATTTCCAATTAAACTTTTTCTCAGACTGAAGAAGCGCATCGGTTTACAATCTACCGAGACGTCGGTATAGTCAAAGAAGTTGAAATGTAACTGTAGACCGTAAGAAAATGCGCGCCACTCTGTCTATCTCTCACGACACCCGCTGCGCGCCGCGGGACAAAACAAAGTGAGAAGAGACTAAGGGAAAACCGGGGGATGGAGGAAAGAAGGATCGAAGAACAGTCGGGGGTTTGTGCGTCGCGGAGGAGGATTACTGGCACTCGAGAGTTTCTTATTTCGTTTCATTGCGACACTCCGCGAAAACTTCTGTTGCTTTCCTCGCCCGGCATTTACGAGAGTTTCACCCAGCGCCGTGTCGCTCGTCGGTCACCGCCGGTCGTCGTCGTCGTCGTCGTCGCGTGAACGCGCCCTTAAAGCCGAAGTCGCACGATAGATATTTTCCTCCTGTTCCTACCGCGAGCAACGTTTAAATTAGAAATGCCTCTCGGGCACGCCACGCGGACGAAACGTTTGAAACACCACCGCCGCCGCCGGCGTTGCGATGTAATCGCGATGGATGCTCTGGCAGAAGCGCCGTCGGCGCTCGTACACGCGATTAACGATGATAACCATCACGCTCAAGATAATCCGTGAAGTTTCACTTAAGTCATTTGCTTTTGAATGACGCGCTTTAATTTCGCTGTTCAAAGTGTCCGAACGGTCGTGAAAATAAAAGATGTGTGCGCAATATTTAATATACCGTTAAGATCGAAAAATATTATTTAAAAGAAAACACAAAATTGTTAAAACAACATAACACATTTACACATTTTTTCACTACTTGTTATAATAAATTATACAAAAAACTCGTGTGTAAAATAAAGTATTCTGTTGCGTGTTATTTTTCACAAAGATAGTGAGAATTTCTCTCGCGGCACATTCAGCATCTCAAAACTCCGATTCTTCTCATTTGCTACGATTTCTTCGCACAAGAGAAGTACAATATATACACACACCGTATTCAAAGTAGTAAGCACTACGTATCATCGACCGCATTGGAGAGACCGGTCTGCTCTCTCGGCGCGTGCAGTCTGATCACCGCCAGACATTTCTACTTGCGCACTCGAATAAAAGCGATTCGAGCGCGAGAACGCGCGCAAAAACTTCTTCAGAATTCACCTCTTCGGCTCCTAAAAATTTCCATTGGATGCAGGAGAGCAAACACTTCTCCCGAAAGAGATGCCTTACCGCGGCGGGAAAACAACCGCCCTGTAAGGAGACTTGATTTTAGCTATCGGACAGAAACCGAAATTGTTGCCCGAGGCGGAAAGGCCGCCGCCGCCGCATCTATCGTTGCTTCGTATTTTCGCAAGCGGCGACGTCTTGTTATTTTGGATCGCGGGCAAGTCCTTCGACGATCTTCCCCACTCGTCTCTCAACCGTTTCGTGAGTTACAACAGTCCTTCACGATGAATAAGCCACTTGCATACGACGAAGTGCTGAACCGCTTTAGGGATCCTAGTGTTTCCATTCGACACGTTTCTGTTCGATATTCTCTATTTCTCCCGCCGATAGTATATAGTCAAGAGCCATATACACACACATACGTACACACACAGCTCGTTATTCGCGTCCTCCCTATAGATAATTATATCGGCGCGCGCGCGGTATCTGATTTTTTTTTTTTTTTTTTTTTTTATCAAACACAAACGCGCGATACGCGATCTCAATCTTTTCACAATTAGTGGTAACCAATTACCACTCGTGCTAATTAAACCTCGAGCTTCGAGTTTGTAATCCGCGCTTCGCATCGTGCGGCTGAATCGAATGTGATACAGGCCGAGCGGGAATCGAATGTCGATATCTCGATTAAAGGCGTTCGACGGAACGCGGGAAAAACCGGTTCGGGGACGATCTCTAATTAATCTCATGTTCGGATCATCCTTTGAAATGCGGCGCTATATCAACGATGTCGATCGCAAGTGCTCGTAAGAGAAGAGATTCCGCGAAGGAATCACCACTTTCGAACTAAAAATTCCAAAAATATATCTCTCTTCAAGATAAATTTATTAAAAAGTAAAACTTTTTTATTACCTTTCTTTCTCTTGTTCTCTCGTTTTTTATAATTTGTTATTACTCATTAATTTTTTGTCATCTTAAAATAGGACACTTGAATGTCTGGGTACATAGATATTTGATTTCCGAAGTAAATCGAAGGTTTTTTTTGGCGTTACATGTGACAGTTATATTCTCAAATATTAGTTAAATAAATTGATCCGCGCAAGCGAGATGGAAGTCGCAGACAAACGACGTTAAAGAGTCAAAAGATGGCTGAAAGAAGAATCGGAGAATGCGATTTCGAGATTTAAAAAACCGAGTTGAGTAATTAATTATTATTAAGTTAAAAAAGAGAAATACACAGGGTGGCTGTGCGCGAATCAATCGACGACGGTAATAAACATACGAGTGGTTAAAACGAGTCGAGAAAATAAAATCGGAGAAAGAAAACCAGAGGTCTCTCACCTAGTGTGTTATAAATCGTGATTCAGATTGGTCTAACCGCATAAATTTTAGATCACAAACCGGCGCGCGCTATCCAGCTGCATTATTTCCGCGGGTCGGCCGTTAGTGCTGGTCTCAGAACCCTTATGGATCCTGGGTCGTTAATTTCGGGTGCCGGCTACCCGTCCACGTCCACTTTAGCCGAGTGCACTTTGCGCCGCCGCCGCCGTCGTTGTTGGTCGTCGTCGTCGACGTTTTCGCCGCACAAAGGAATCGACGATATCGCGCTCGTAACGCTTTGATTGTCGCTCATCAACAGTTAACACGTTAACCGCGGCTCGTTGGTCGCAAAGTAATCTCTCGCGAGTAATCTCCCGTCGCGCGGATGCATAATCGCGTCGCGCATCATCGCGATTGTCGCGGTCAGCTAATCAAAAATAGAAACGTTATACGAATAATTTATAGTTTTATTCTGGCACAAACGTGGCTTTTTCGGTCCGTAGCAAAAATCGATCGGAACATTCTCGAATTAATTGATTGGAATCGCGCGTGAATATACGATGCTGTTTCGGCGCATCGTATCACGCCTTCTCGTCGTCCTCCTTGTTTTTGCGCAGTTTTCGCTTCCTCTCCGTTCGTGAAACGTCGCTGCAACTGCGTGCTTTATCTCCGCAAACGGCAATACAGCGAACGCTGTTACTCTCTAATCTCGCCGATCCACCCACATAATTTGTTTAAATTGGAAAGAGCCGCCTGAATTAATAGGTTTCCGACCGGTTGCTTTTCACAACGACATTTTAGATCCTGCTCGACGATTGTGCTAAATTATGTTTTCAATCCGCCTTGTGCAAGCATCGTGTCGCGTCGACGTCGCGATCATATCGCTTATAAAAAGACGTTTTTCCTCGCGCTCGCTGCTCTCATCACGGTTCGGAAAACGACGGCAGGAGGAAGATTGTTTCGCGTATGTCTCGCGGGAGATAACGTTAAGAAGAATAGTTTCGGGGAAAATTGTCAAACAAAGTCATTGCAAAACTGATACATTTTCTCTTCATTACTAAATTAAATAAAAACTAATATGTATTAATAATATGTATATAAAAATATTCCAAATTTGTTCGATGTCTCATCGGTTTTTAACACACACACACACACGAGATTAATCTTCTCGTTAAAAGAAAATATACACTGATGTGCGAAACGCAACTGTTGTGGAAACAATCGGGTTGAGCAATCATAATCGGAGTGACGATCTAAAGCGTCGAGGTGGCGTCTCCGTCACGTCCGTGGGGGATTAAAGGTGATTCCAATTTTATTAGGATGGTCCCGAACTTGTGGATTGATCCTAAGCAAACAATATCGCAGCTTTTAACCGACCCTATCGCTTACTCCCGTCCCGTCCTTTCCCGCTGTGAGATACTCTCGCACAACCTCCAATTTTAGTAGGGATTCACCGACCCCGTACAGTTCCATGGATTTCACTCGCATTTCCGAAACTGTGCGTGCCTACGCGAGAAATCACGTGCGCGAACTAATTTCCCTGGCGGAACGCGCGCGAGAAGGAGAGAAAGAGAGAAAGAGAGAGAGAGAGAGAGAGAGAGAACGCAGCTTGCTAACTCCACTTCGCATAGGAACGTGCTAAGAAATTTTCACAGTCGGACACGTCGGGGATTGCCGAAATATTTTATCAGCCATCGCCGGAATTAAAAGATAGCATCGAGGTTATCCGCGACATTATTATTACAGACGTCGTTAATTAATAACGCCGGCCAATTCACGACCCCTCGTTTACAATTTTCATCGAACCGTACTCGTTAAAAGTTCCGTCGTGTATAATAATAAGCTCGTCGCGAAATTGCGTCGCTCTTATGTAAACACATTTTACACGATCCGTAGTCACGATAAAATTCGCAATACCAATACTAAAGAAAAGAAAAATTTAATATTAATTGAACATTTGTTTTAAGTTGTTTTTTCTTAAATAAATAAATTTGTCACAAAGAGTTTTTAAATAAATGTTTTTAAATCAACAATATAAAGTACTAAAGTCTTTTTAGTATTTTCTTTCTTCATTCTCTCCTTCTCCTCTGTTCTTACTTAAAATTTTCAGTCACCTTTACGCAGAAATTTATTTTTCACTACGTCACTTCGAACGAACTATTGTAGCGTTCATTAATTGCGCAGTTTCTGGTTTGCTGAATAAACATGGATTTAATTATCTACGTCTCCGCATCTGTCTCTACTTTGCGGCACGAATCATTCGTATCTTGCAAAATATTTAACCAGCGCAATCGCGTGTGCGCGACGTGGCCGCCGCGCGTACGCTCGTTCCTCGGGAAACTTATGAACCGCGCATGTCGACGCATACAGATTTCCGCAAAGCATTCCAATTATCCTATTCAGCGACTCGAACGTCCCAGACCGAATTTTCGCGACTATTATGAACGACGATGGGGGATGCATTTTGTGCTGTACTACCCGCTGAATAAAGCTGGAATTGTGGTCGGTGCTGATAAAAAATTTCACGAGATCCCTGGGGCGCGGGCATTATCACGCTGGAAATCGTCGCTTTTTGTCTTTGAAGTACGTTTCATTAAACGCGCTACTTACGTATTTATGCATCTACACACTACTCTAAATACACATAAGCACATTCTGCGTTCTGAAGAAGAAGACAATTTGCATAAATGGCATATATCACGTGCACAATTCAGAGTTTATACACACGATAATTATAAAAGCTGCGCGTTCATTCTCTAGCTTTTTCCAGCTGCGTATTTTCCCTCCTCGATTTGCCCCATCGATTTGCAACTCTTTTGAGATGCTACTTTAATTTTCCGTTATTATTCGAATCTGCATTTATATGGCATTTGCATTCGCGGTTGTTCGCGGCAAAATTGTATGTATGTGCGGTAAACGATAAAAGGAGAAAATATTATATAACCGCCGGTTTCTCTCTTACACAAAATCTTTCGGTATGTGATTTTTATACTGATATCGCGTCGCGTAAGATCGACTCGCATCAAATTCGTAGCTTGTTTATATTCCTGCATCGCATCGTATCTTCATGTACTAGGTCGGATCAGTTTTTGAATAAATCGGATTGCAAAGCCATCGACTACGAAATCCAGTTTCCATATGTAATCCGAAAAAATCGATATCAGCGACTATTTTCGAAATAGTTTTTATTTTTATTTTTATTTTTATTTTTATTTTTTTCTTTTGGTTCTTAAGAATCAGTTCTTGATCGTTTCTCTATTATTTGCAATCGGGGAGAAAAGTAACACACATGTACGTACATGCAGAACAATATCGCGTGTACATACGTTAGCGCGCGAAATTGATAACGCAATGTCGGCTCGTTGACACGCGCGTTGCGATATCGACGGTCCGATCTGTTACAAAAATTTGATAACGCGATTTTTTTCGTTCACACCTCGCTACGATAGACGACAGATAGAAAAATCGTCGCGCGTGTCGATTCGATCAATCTCCGTTTAACGTCCGGATGATTCTCTTATTTCTTTCAAGTTTTTGCGCAATTGACAAACGAGCGAAACGCGTGTTTTTTTTTGTTTTGTTTTTCGAAATTGGATAGCGTCGCGAAAAATATGTCTCTCGTAAAAATACTCTCTCTCCGGGCTGGAAATATACCACGATGACTCTACTGTTTTTTTCGAATAATCGTTGTTTATTTATGGTCTCATGTGTGTCACGTTTAAATATCCGGAATTACTCGAGACATGTGTACGTTGTTTCGAGTCTAGGAAACGTTCTATTTGTTGCAACCACCAAATTCCAGTTGGCTGCCGCCCCATTCTATCCTCGATGTGTCAACGCTTTCACGTCGGAACTGATGGAACCCGTGTGACGGCCGCGAATGCGCGTGTCCCATGGAATTGTTCGCGCGCGAGCGCGCTTCTCTTTGTTCTATTTAATAAGATCCGTACGGCGCGCGCGCGCGCGCGTGTATTAATCCTGACATCGTGTCCGCAGGCCGTAGGCGACATTGGTGGACGTTAAATCCCGCGTAGCGGGAGGATAGAATGAGAACGAGCTAAACGGATTTGTCGAGACGACGCCGCGCTCGATTCTCTCGCACGTCCTGAGACCGGCTAAAAGAGCTTTCAGCCGATCCTCTCTTCCCCCCCGGCGCTTGCACACCCCCGCCGCCGGTGTATCTCTCACATTCGCTTCTCCCTTCTTTGTCCGTTCACCGCACACCTCCGCCTCGCTGTCCATGCGCTTACGTTCGCGCTCTTCCTCCCTCTTTCTCTCTTCTCTCTCTCACTCATTCTCCCTCTGTCTCTCTGCCCGCTCACGGCGTTAAGTACGCGCTTAATGGCATCGTAGTGTAGAGAGCGGCGCGCATTAACGCCGCCGGTCGCTAATCTCGAGTAGCGTCGATTAAGCAATCGACGTCGACCGCCGGCGTCCCGCTGTGCGTCGCGTGTTTGCCGCGATTCCCATGCGAAGTCTCGTGGCTTTTAATCGGTTAAATACTTCAAGTGCGGAAAAGGATGCCTGCTTAAAGAGTCTAATTTTCAGATCGCAAGATATATATCTATTTTAAAATGAACTCTCTTTCTCTCTGTCTATGTATAACCTCGTATCATACATACAAAGTCTGTGCGTAATCTCTATAAAATAAATTTGAGAAAGACCGCGCGGAGACGCACACGTTCCCGCAACTATGAAGCAAATATAAATGCTCAACCATCAAGCCGACGCCGCTTTGATTACGCGATTTTTCGTTGGCGTGTACCGGCGCCGGTGTTATCCCACGCATGAAAGCCTCCGCACCCAAGATCCGAAGCGGCTTAACGCCGAGAGAGCTTATTAGACGTGACAAACACGCAAGAGGGGTGGCATACGCCCGCGCTGTCGGGCGCGAAACGACTCGATCCCGCGGTGTTATGTGTATAACGTCGTTGAATTTCCTCGCGGGCGGAAAGCCATCGAACTAAGAAGCCGCCGTCGCCGCGTTCTCTCCGGCCGCGCTCATTACCGTTGTAAGCGCGCCAGTCTTCCCGCCAAGCCGAGTGTTTATTTAGCTTAATGCTTCCCCCGATGGTACTCGGCGAGCTGTTTATACTCGGCTGACTCCGTTAGCGCGCGGATGCAACGAAGGGAATAAGAAGAAGAAGTAGTAGAAGGGGGATCAACGGGTTTTCCATTGCGTGTCCCGGTGGTCGCCCGAGTGGCGTGAATATATAGCAAGAGCAACGGGAAAATTAGATGAGGATTATTGATTCGTCAAGAGCCGAGAGCGAGATTGTAATTTTAACCCACGCGTCGTCACAATCGGCGACGCGTTTCTTCTACCTTTTATTTTTTTTAAAAAGTAATAAATGTCATTTATAAAAACAATATATATATATATATATATACATATATATATATATATATGTATGTATTACGGTGTGCGTTGTATTCATTTAAATCCAGTCTCCAAGTGTGAATTAAGGTTGGCGGAAAATCCGGTCGAAATCCTGTAAATATGATTTTCCCTTCCCTCCGAGATTAAAATGGAGCTGTCAAGTACAGGGCTGTAAGTGTCGAGCGCTGCATATTCCCGAATGCATCTCGTCTAGTTGGCCGAGCTTCCATGCGCGGTTCAAATCCCGGAACGGAGAACGCTTCACTCTCGACGAAGTGTTGTCGAGGGCTTGACTACCACGTGGGCTAGGTTGCAGCCACGTCGGGATTGGGGGTTGCCTCCGGCGTAAACGCATCCTCTTCGCTCCGCGATTCGGGGCAACGGCCGCGCGCGCGTTTCTCCAGGGTTTGTTTAAGCCACTTCTGTAAGCCCGATACCACCTCACACCCTGCGACGCGTCTTTCACCCGTAAATGTTAAATACACAGAAGTCAAAGTAAATCGATCGAAACGTCGCTTCTATCTGCGCGCGTGTCTCGCGCGATGTTTGCTTGATATTTACTCTTCCGTGGAGTAATCGACTAGCGGATGCGCTGCTCGTAATTTAATAAAATCTTTCCTCCCGACAATATTTTCTCACAGTTGTTATCGCGCGTTGTCGAAACTTATTGTTTGTTTGGGTTTTAACCCACTTGACGTTGATCATTTCTCGCAGGTCCGTCTGTCGTCTTTAAATGTCGCCGAATTACCAGAGTGTCGAATGTTTGAGATCAGTGTGTTGGCGAAATATATTGCAAACGTATACTTAAGAAACAATCACATAGTCGCGAAACGTTGCGCGCCAACGAGAGACTCATAATCCGAGCGCTGAACAAGAACGTGCTTGTATAAACACGAAGATGTAAGAGAGAGCGAGGTCAAACAAATAACACGATCTCTCTCTCTTAGAAGCAGCGTCGCCTAATAATAGTTCATGTTCGTGTTGCTACCGGTTGTAATCTACGAGTAACTAAAATAGAAAGACGCCGTAAAGGGGAAGAGATGCGCGTCGGACTTGCGAGCGCGCGTGAGAGTCGCACACTGAGCAGCACGAAATAACACGAAGATCGTCATTTTGTAAACGAAACGGTCACGACACGAGTCTTAGGAATTGTTTTTGATATTTCTAAAAAAAAAAACCTCGCGTTCCGTCACGCGACGGGATTTTACGCTATTTATCAGAAAAACGTGTGTATCGGAAAGATTTGTTAATCATCTCGGGAATTTTCGACTTACCTTTCTAATTGGTTAAATTTTGATGACGAGTCACAACGAACGTTATAGCTACGTAATAATTGGCTGCAATTCGAGGAAGCGATATACGCGGCTTAACTAACGGAAGCGTCTGTTATCTTACGACTTTCCTTTGCTTGATGCACGACATCGGAGCCGGTTGTTTAAGAGCGCGCGGCAAGCAAGCGCGCCCGAACTTTCTGTAAATTTACATTGCGCTCCTTCTCTCCGGTTGCCGCGCTGCTCGCGTCGTTTAATTAGAGTAATGCGCGGGAATAGAGCGAGTTCGCCAGTTAAGATACCGCGCGTTCGCGCACGCGCGCTATATATTTTTGCGCCTTCCGTGCGAGAGAGTCGGTATTCTCCCGCATCGATAAATTACAATTTCTGCGCCTTGTACGTATGTATGTATGTACGTACCGTACGTACGATTGCCAAGTCCCGCGTCTCTTTACTCACAAAGTGCATGCAAGCCGGAAACTTACATCTTCTGTCAACGAGCGCTTTCTACGTGTGCGCTTGCGAACATTCCGAGACCACTTGTGTATGCTTAAGTATATACTAAGTGTCTAAGAAAACTTACACAATTGCGTCGAGGTGCGGTATCTTGTGTAGAATTGTGTGTGAAATTTCTCTGCAAATGCGTTCCACATAACGCGGTTACGTTTCATGAGAAATATATGTCGTTACAATTACGTATAAGTAAAAATGTCATTTTGATGCAACAACAGTTTGTGGAAATGTAATATTTTCTATTTAATTATCTGAAAACTTTGTTCGCGCTCCACAAATTTTTCAATATTAATAATATCGAATAAAAATTTTAACTAAAATTTCTTTAACAAAATCAAGGGGATTACGCTCGCAGTAACAACAAACAAGATAGATAAAAGATCAAAATCGAGCAAATATAAAGTTTGTGAATATATATTAAACAAAATATCAATTACATGGAAAAACGAAACGTAAAATTTCTTTGTTCTATTTGTAGAGAAAGAAAACCAAGACCTCCATTGCTTTAATAAATTTTCATTATGTTTTAATAAATATATTTTATAAGCTTGTTTCGCACAGCGTGAGAATTGAATAAGACATTTAGATTTTCGTCGTTGTTTGTACTCGCGTGAGTACTCTGTGAGCAGTATGTAGAAAGTGCGAAGTGATCAAAAGGCTTTCACGATGTAGCGTGATAATTTGCTGCAAATTATTCACGGACATTAGTGTTCGCGCGGTCATGTTGCGTAATTTCACGAATCCATATAATCCAGCCCAACATACGTACATATATACATATATATATGTGTGTGTGTGCGTGTACATCGTTACCGCGCGCGCGCATTTCGTTCAATTTTAGAATAGAGCAAGAGTTCGACTAGAGAGACAGCATTAGCGTTATTATTTACACTTTTATTTACAAGCTCACGCAATTGAAACTTACACTCGGACTTCACGAAAATTTTCTAAGAAAGACGCGACTTTTCTCCAGCAAATGCAAATATTTCATACATCTTGTTGATTTTTGCAATTTTATTTTCTACGTTAGAAAAATATGAAAAAGATTTTCCTCTCTATAAAACATTCTTAAAAATAAAACTTTAAGCAATATTTTCTGAAATACATGTAAATGTCTTTCACTAAAAATTATATCGATCGTTTGACCGACTTCTCGACTCTTTTTTTCGCGTTCGACACACGTCCGTCTCTCGATAACGCGCAATCTTATTGCGTCCTCAACGATCCGAGTGATACAAATAACGCGTATTATGAGGCGCACGCGGAGCGTGACAGTGAGTCCCTATCGGCGTGAGCCAGAACCCCAAGGTAATGAAACAAGCGTGTAATGGAATTTACTATGAAAACTCGTGACGGAATTACACGCGACGGAAGCGCCGGCATTCGGCTTGAGAATTATGCACGCCGATGCGGTTTCGCGCGCGACGCCGAAAGATAACACGCTCCGTAAATTACATCCGCGTAAGAGACGTCGCGTGCAAACGAGCGAGTTTATTACCGGCAAGAAGAAGGGGGAAAAGAATTTTTAAACCTCTCGATTCAAGTCGGCTTAAGGAAGAGCTCGCGTTCCGCCTTTGAAGGCGGAATTCTTAGCTATCTCACAATACGACGACGAGTACGACTCGTGTGCTCGAATACCGCGAATATCTTCGTAGACATCCATCGAATCGTCGTGCGGAATATGCAGAATGTCACGGAAAAAATCGGACGAATCGTTGTTCCTGTGTCAATTCGTATTTCTCGCATGCGAGAGCGGATGATTATTACGCGTTTTGCCGAAAAAAGAAAGAAAAAAATACAAAACTTCGCGTCTCGTGGAACGTGCGTTTATAAATTTTGTTTCATCTTTCTTTTCTTTCTCTCGACGAAACGTTTATTGCATTTTAAAGTCCATTGGGAAAATTGTTTACTTTTCCAACAAACCTGCGTTTTTTTTTTATCTTATCTTCTTTTTCTTTTCAATCGCACATACATCACCGCGGAAATTTTTTAATCCCAAAGCGTTACATATTTAACACGTTATACGCTCGTAATATCGTTAACTACGAAAAAGGGAATTATACGCGGACGGAGAGAAAAAGGAGAAAAGAAAAAAGTTCGCGGAGCGTAAAGGCGGAGGGAGTGGATCGCGCACGTCGGGGATCGAATTCGAGAGCACTTGAAAATCTCGCGCGATAGGTGGTCGCGTTTTTGCGGCATTTTTTCCCCCGTTTCCCGTTCCGACGGTGCGAGCGGATGCACAAATACACTTTACCGGTAAATAAAATATCGTGGTCGCGCAAAAAGGACCCACGGGCAGTTTATCGAGCGTCGCGCGCTACAGTTGTGTGCCCGCTCGCTCGCCAACCGCGTCTCGTTGCCATTTTTTTCTCTCGCCCTCAGTCACGGAATCCATTTTTTTCTTTTTTTTTTTTTTTTTTGTTTCTTTCTCTTTCTTTCTCCCTCGCGCTCTCCTTCGTGAGCGCGAGAACGACACACAACCCGTAAATCGTCGGATGAAAAAGCACCGAATTATTACAAAAAAAAATCCCTCTATAAGGTGAGAGCCGTGGGGAGGATCGCGCATCAATTCGCCGCAACGCGATGATGCATCTCAGCTGACATCGCTTATTACGAACGCACGCGCACTTGCCTCGCCTCGCCGCGTGACCGATTTTCCCTTCCATTGTTCGCAGAAACCACTTTACGATGATCCAATTTACGTCGAGCCGATTAATTAATTAGGATTCCGAAAATTAATTAGGACATGTCTGACAAAAAAATCTCACCGTCCGCGCGCAGCATCCGAGTGTTTCCGCTATTTCGATTTCCATCCGTGCCGACTGTGTTTCCCGGCGAATTGCCGGATGCGAAAAAAGAGCGCCATCGATATATTTTCGCGCAGCCCGGCAAACAGAAAATAAAGCGCGCGGGCGCAATTATCGCGTTATTATTGGCAAAACGATTCGCCGTCGCCGCCGCCGCCACCGCCGCCGCAGACGATGAAACCTGGGGCGAGTCCAGCGATCATTGCGCGCGATTCCCTCCCGCTCGTTCGCTTTGTTTACCCAAAGCACACGCTAGACTGTTTTCCAGCTCGGCAATATAGGAATCGGGGGAGAGAGAAAGAGAATACGAGAAAGCGAGGGAGCCGCTTCATCTCTGTAAAAATAACTTTATTCCCGTGGAGCGCGCGGAGAGACCATTCCCGGAGACGACAAATTAGACCATAACGTTGTGGTTTTATGGGGGACCTATGGCGCGATAAAAGGCAATAAGATGCGTATCGTGGGCGGTGACAATGCGGAAGGGTTCCGTGCGAAACGGCGTCCCATGAAAAAGGAGTTTACTACTCGCGGAGGCAGAAATGCGCTTTCATGCGTGCGCGGGCGCGCACGTTTTTCCGCGCACATAAATATGTTAGTAAGTCGGCGGGGTCTTCTGATTTTATCTCAGATTTTATCCCGTCTGTTCATAAAATCAAGAAGTACGGTAGTACCTCGCAGCAAGTTCAACGCGCAACAAAGTCGCGCTCGAACGGCGCGATGCACTTTACAAAAGTAAAGTCACGTGACTTTAGTCACGTGTTGTTTTTCTACTTCTCCCTCTCTCTATTTTTCGAGTTTGATTTTCATGCGGTATTTCTGACATTTCTCACATATGTGTATTATTTGGTTTGTAAAGACGTATCTTTAAACCGCGCGCAACCATAGCAAAGCTAAACTCACATTATTGAGCGGAACATTCAGGGTGTGAAAGAGAAAGGGAATATACACATATGCGAGCAAAATAGTTGGAATTAATAAAACATGAGGTCGCGCCTATTAATCACGCACAAATTCAACGATTGTGATTCGCGCTCGTCAGAGAAAGCAGACAATATGCTATCGCTACTTCAATTTGAGTTTACGGCACAATCCCGCAGGATAAAAGGCGTAAAAAACTAAGCGGACACAGGGACAGGATTTGCGAGAGCGTGTGGGTTAACAAAGTAAAATTTCTATAAAAATGTATGAAATAGAATGCTAACCGGCTAAAATCTGTATTGTTAAAGCAAGTTGAATATTCCAATCCCGTTATCGGTACTTTGATGAGAGAAATTGCGGTTTAAAAATATATTCGCTTTGCCGGACAATACAAAATAAAATTTATAAAGAGAAAAAAATAATTTTTTTTTTTTTGCACAGTTTGAAAAGTAATTTTACGGTTTTGATTGGAACTCGGCTTTTAATTGTGAAAGAAACATGTCACCAATGCAGACTTGAGGTGAAAGGGTGTAATCAATATCGATGACGGGGATCGTCCTAAATCATCGTTAAACCCGACGAACAGTTACATCCGCGGCCTCATGAAAACAAAACGAGAATAAGTTTGTCTCAATGCGACCGTAGTAATGCGCGCTATCTCGTTAACTCGCCCGTTCGTAATTAAAACGAAAAACACCGGCAAGAAATTGCATTTTCCTTTTCCCGACGGCTCGTTTCAGCCGCGGTGGTAATCTTCCTTCTCCGAATTAATGAGAAGAAGGCGCCGCGCTGGTGTCTGGCGCCGCGCTCCAAACGAGCTTCTATAATCGTGATTGCCACATTGATTGTTAGCGAGACCGCGCGGAAAAACTTGCGATGAAATCGAATTAAAGTTTTATCCCCGTCTCTTTTTTTCTAATCTCGAATTGACTTTTGTATTAAACAAACGTATTTTTGTGTTACAAATAGATTTTTGACACTCTTCGTACATCGAGTGAATTGCATAAAATATCCCTCGTCTTGCACGTTCTCTTTTTATTAATATAGTTTCTTTTTTGTTGTAAAATATTCCGCACCAGTTTTTAGCAATAACTTCCGTTTGAAAAGGGTGAAAGAGAAAAGGAGAGAAAGAGAGAGAAAGAGAAAGAGAGAAACAAACTACATCAAATTTTCCTACATGGCAAACATTTGATATTTATGTGACGTTTCAGTCCCGAGTATTAATCTTCTCGTGCGCCTGGCACGTACGACTGATTACGACCTACGATGTTTCCACGACTTCGTATGTACATCCCTCTGTATATGTATATGTGTACGAGCGGGGACGTATATATATATATATATATATATATATAAGAGTAATAGTCGGAAAACCAACGGACGGTCCCGAAAAAGTTTGCGAATTTTACGGCTGGTGGGCGAGTTCGAGAATTACCGCGAGCAAATCGGATAACTTTCACGGTGCAGTAAGATGACTCAATCTTTTCTGTTGAAGAGGAGATCGATACGATAAGGAAACGAGAGACTCGTGAAAAAGAAGGAAAGTTCGCGAGCTCGTTATTTCGCTCACACGCGTATGTAATTACCTGGGCGCGCTGTTTTAACAGTTCGAACGAACTGATTCTTTTTTTTTTTTTTTTTTTTTTTT